>NW_027331951.1:35000-319855 GCF_048418815.1 Hemitrygon akajei | reverse complement strand
ATTAGTTGCTGTAGAGTAAGTCAGAGGGAACCCATTTTATAGGCCCTGATGAGGGAGATCTGTGGAAGGGTCGGTGTGGGGGGACGTACGGTGAGGATTCAGCACCTTGAAGCGAGGACGGTGCTTGGTGTGGATGGTGCGTTCTGTGAGGGGATGTGTGGACGGAGCGCTGTGGGATGTGATGACGAGACGGTGCTGTGGGAGGGTCGGTGTGGAGGGTGCGCTCTGGGACGTACGGTGAGGATTCATCACCTTGAAGCTGGGGACAGTGTTTGGTGTGGATTGTGCCTTCGTGAGGGGAAGTGTGGACGGAGCGCTGTGTGAGGGGGCGCTGAGGAGGGGCTGCTCTTCGAGGCGTGCAGTGGTGGGCGTGCCGTGGAATTGGGTGAGGAGGGAATGCTTGGGAGTGTCGCTGAGGAAAAAAGGGACATTGAGGAGGGAGCACTGCAGGGAACAGGGAACGGAGGGAACGCCATGCGGTGTGTCGGAGTGGAGGAAGCTCAGTGGGAGGGTCGGTAAGAAGGGGACACCACTGGAGCCGTGGTGACGTGGAAGGCCATTGATAAGGTAAAAAGAAGACACCGCTGTGGATAACTTGAACGACACTCGAACCACTTTTCACTCTCCTCTGTTCTCTCTGTCTCCCTCTCTCTCCTCCTCTCCCCACTCTCCCTCCCTTCATCCCCTGCCTTTTCCCCTCTCCTGTGCCCTACCACCCACCGCTTCTCTGCCCACCCTCACTAAATTCGCTCGCCTATCAACATCCCTCTGTCTCCCCATCTCTCTCTCCCGCCCCTCTGCCTTCTCCCCCTCCTCTCTCCCTCCCCATAGCTCACCCTTTTCCTCAATCTCAAGCACACTCCCCTTCCCTCCCTCGCCCCACTCTCCGAATTCCCCTCTATCACACTCCCCCTTTCTCCCTTCCTCACTCTCGCTCTCACATTCGCACTCTTTCCCACATTCTTTGCTCATCATCTCACCTCCCGCTATCTCCTTCACACCATTTTGTGCTTCGCTCCCGCTCTGCAACCTCTTCTCTCTATCGGTTCCTTCCCCTTTTCGCCCTCTCGCTCATGCTTTCCCTTCTCACTTCCCCTCTCTCACAATCTCTCTCTCTCTTCCTCTGCCACTCTCTCCGACTCCGCTAACCATTCTCATTCCCCATTCTCTCTCTCCCATTTGGCCGCTCATTGCCTCTATCGCTCACCACTGTCTCCTCTTTTCAAGCCATCTCTCATCCTCTCCCCCCTGTCTTCCGCCGTTCCCTCACCTTCTTTCTCTCTGCCTCTCATCCTTTCTCCTCTTTACTTAACCCACACGTTCCCTGCTCGCTATCTCTGCTCCCTCTCTCTGTCCTCACTCCTCTTTCTAATATCTTCTCACTTTTCTTCCCTCGCTCTGCGTCCCAGGCGGTCTGAGCTCCAGCTACGCAGCGGTGAACTTTCCGAACGACGAGCCCGTCATCGATGAAGATGAGTCTCCTCCCATTGCCGCGGGACCCCGCAAGCTGCCAACCAATGGTCAAGCAGGTCGGAGTTCATAATTATGACGCTATTGTGCACACGTCACTTGTTATATGCAGAAGTGTGTGTATTTTTAAATACTTCAAATTTCACTCCCTCAGCCAGTTTTTTGGCATCTCGTTCCACATAAGGACCACCATATGGGTACACAAATTTGTCACCGGTGTACCCAATTTATTTTTTTCCTCCTCTCTCACCTTCGCCGTGTGCGCTCACGTCCACGGTTGTAATTGATATGCCCCTCATGGCTTTGTACACCTCTGTAAGGTCACCCGTACACTCCAAGGAGCAATGTTCCTCTACAAGGTCACTCCTAGGCTCCAAGGAATAAAGTCCTGAACTGCCCGACAACACTTCATAACTCAGTCCCTCGAGCTCGGGCAACATCCTGGTAAATCTCCCTCTGCACTCTTTCCAGCTCAGTTACATCCTTCCTACAGCAGGACGAACCACGACTGAGCACGGAAATCCGAGTGCCTCCTCGCCGACGTCTTGTACAACTGGGATTTGACCTCCCGACTCCCGTACTCAGTGTCCTGACTGATAAAGGCAAACGTGTCGAACACCTTCTTCACCAGCCAGTCGACCTGTGACTCCCGTCCTCCTACAGACTCCTTCATTCCTCAAAGCTCCCTGTCCTCCAGCGATCTTCACGTCGTCTGCAAACTGCAACCGGCGTATTAATTCAAGCATCCAAGTCTTTGACAGAATAGAAGAATAATCGGTCACAACAAGACCCTGTGGAACAACACAGGACACCGTCAGCCAACATGTAAAACGTACAGCACAACACAGTCCCTTCGGCCCACAAAGTTGTGCCGAACATGTCCCGACAATAGAAATTACTAGACTTCCCGTTAGCCCGCTATTTTTCAAAATTGCATGTACCTGTCCAGAAGTCTCTTAAAAGACCCTATTTCTGTGTGGGGTACCTATCCATGTTTCTATAAAAGACCCGAGGGTATCTTACCCTAATTGAGGTACAACGTTGGGAAAACGTATGCGTGCACACATTAGTGGGAGAAATGAACGGGCGGACTATTGTTTAGATGGACAGAAAATTCAAAATGCAGAAGTGCAAAGGGACTTGGATACCCTAAAGGTCAGTCTCCAGTTTGAGTGTGGGGTAAAGAAGGCGAGTGCAATGTTGGCATTGATTTCTAGAGGTACAGAATATAAGAACAGGGATGTGATGTTGAGGCACTCGGAGACCACACTTGGAGTATTCTCTGCTGTTTGGGGCTCCTTATTTTAGAAAGGATGTGCTGACATTGGAGAGGGTTCAGAGAAAATTCAGCAGAATGGTTCCAGGGATGAAGGGGTTACTGTATGAGGAACATTTGGAGCTTTTGGGCTGTATTCCCTGCAGTTCAGGATACTGAGGGGGGATCTCATAGTATCGTTCCGAATGTTAAAAGGCCTGAACAGATTGAATGTAGTAAGTTATTTCCCATGATAGGGGAGTCTAGGACAAGAGGGCAAGACTTCAGGATTGAAGATGGTCCATTTAGAACAGAGATGCAGCTAAATTACGTGTTAGTCAGAGACTGGTAAAGCTGTGGAGTTTGTTGCCACAAGCGGCTGTGGAGGCCAAATCATTTGGTGCATTTAAGGCAGAGATCGATAGTTTCTTGATTAGCCGGGATATCGAAGGGTTTGGCAGTATGCGGGGGAGTGGGGGATGACGGAAGAACTGGTTCAGCCAATTATTGAATGGCGGGTCAGACTTGAATAACCGAATGGCCTACTTCTGCTACCATATCTTATGATCGCATGGTCGTGTGGTCTCTCCACAGCTGCGCATGAACAGGAGTCGAATGTGAAGATCGGAAACAGACCGTACAGTCTGATCTGCCTACTCTGCCTAGTTACGTCCGCCTTCATTGTGATAGTGGCTGGTCTCTCGATCGATGGTGAGTGGAACGGTCTCCCGGTGGAGTCACGCCGTAAAAAAAGAGAGTGGAATATATTGTTATTGTAAAACACCACAGTTTCACCGACACATCCCTTACCGTAACACCGATTAAAACCCCTCACCAGAACACGGACACACTCCTAACTGTGATTAAAACACAGCTTTACCGTAACACAATCAAGACTCGTCCTGACACCGAAACGCCATTCACCATAACATCAACAATGCTGTTTCCGTAGCACGGTCACGACGTTCAACGAGACGCAGATACACTCCTGACCACGACACTGACACGAGCATCGCCGTGACACACACATGACAGTCACTCTGACCGCAACTTATTCCTCACTGTAACATCTGCATGCCCTTGACCGTGTCACTGATGAACTCCTCACTGTTACACCGACACGGTCTTCACCGTGACACTGAGGTACCGTACACCGTGACACCCTCACGCTCCTCAATATGATCCACTCCGCACCGCATCGTGACAAAGATGTAACACTCCTTACCGAGACAGTATCCCCTTTCAACATAACACCGATGCACCGCTCACTGAGGCAATCACCCACACCTCACCCTGACACAGGCAAACGTGATACGGACACCTAAATTCACAATGACACCGACCTAGTACTCACCAAGACACCGTCACACAGCTCCGCGTGACACTCTCACACACACCGTGGCCATGACATGTCTCACACCGTGACACAGTCATACGTTAGAACACCAAGACACAGATACTCCACCCAAGGTGACACCACCTGACATTTTCTTCGCCTTGATATCGAGATACACTTCATTGTGACCCGGCACACCTCTCTCCGGGGCACAGAATCTCCTGTCACAGTGACACCGACATCTCCCTCACAGCAACTCGGACATGCCCCGCACGATACTGACGCAAACTCCCACGGTTAGAACAACAACACATTCACTGGGACATTGATATACACCATAGTGTGACACAGACACGCCCCTCAAGGTGGCGCCGACACCTCTCACTGTGCCACCGGCACATCCTTCACTGTGACACGTTTCACCGTGACACTGACACAACACTCTCTGTGACCCGTCCGTTAGCGTGACGCTGACTCACGTGTAAACACCCTTTATCATGTCTCTCAGTATCACAGATTCGTCAGTCGAAGATCACCTCCGACCGAAACTACCATGAGTTAAACTCAACCGTTCAATCCAAGCTCTCTGCGCTCAACTCTAATCTGTCCGATCTTAAACGAATGCACAGCGATCTCCGTCACCAGTTCACTGAGATGGAAACGAAGTACAGATCTGTCAACGAAACCAAGGCTCAAATCTGTGAATTGTTGACCAGCAGAAGAGGTGAGGCATCATCCCCCTCTTTCACCCGCTCCTCGTCACAGGTCAGGCATGGAGAGAGTAAGCGTCACTCTGTGCTTGACATCGGGAGTGTGTGAAGAGATGGTATGGAGGGTGATGCACTCTGTGTTTGATCCGGTAAGTGTGTGATGGGGCTGCGTGGAGGAAGTTTCACTCAATCACTGAATCCAGGAGAGTGTGATGGAACGTTGTTGCGGTGGATTCATTCTGTGTCTGACAGCGGGATTGTGTGATGGGACAGTGCAGAGTGACCTTCATTCTATGTGACACCAGACTGTGTGATTGGATGTTGTGGAAGGAACTTAGCTTTGTGTGTGAAGACGGGGGGGGGGGGGGGTGGGAATGTGATGGGACGTTTCAGAGAGAGTTTCACTCTGTTACTCTCCAGGAAGTGTGTGATGGGACGTAAGGAGGGAGTTTCACACTGTGTTGGACTCGGGATTGTGTGATGGGACCGTGTGGAGGCAGCTCCCCTCTGGGTCTGATGCTTTGATCCGTGGTGTGTTGAGAAGCAGTAAAGGGAGATTCACTCTCCTTCTGACATTTTTCATTTGTGCTGAGGGAGTTTCTTTCCGTGTCTTAACGCTGGAGCGTGTGATGGGGCCGTGGAGGGACATATTCACACTTTGTCTGACCAAGCCTGTGTGTGATTGGACTATGTGGAGGTATCTATATTCGGTTCTCCGACCCAGGGAGTGTGTGATGGGGCCGTGGAGGGACATATTCACACTTTGTCTGACCAAGCCTGTATGTGATTGGACTATGTGGAGGTATCTATATTCGGTTCTCCGATCCAGGGAGTGTGTGATGGGGCCGTGGAGGGACAGATTCACACTGTGACTGACCAAGCCTGTGTGTGATTGGACTATGTGGAGGGATCTAAATTCGGTTCTCTGACCCAGGGAGAGTGTGAGTGGCGGTGTGGAGGGATCTTCACTCTGTGTCTGACCCTGGGACTGTGTGATGGGACAGTGCCCCGAGAGATGTAACCAATGTCTGCCCACTGAAATCTGTTATTGCACCGTGGAGAGATAGTTTCACTCTGAATCCGGGAGTGTGTGACGGAACGGTGTAGCGGCGGCTTCACTCTGGGACTCAAACCAGGAGTGTGTGATGAGTCCGTGGAGAAAGAGACTCATTCTGCGTTTGACCGTGTGAGTGTGTGATGGGACGGTGTGCAGGGAGCTGAAATCTGTGTCTCACCCCGTGTGTGTATGATGGGATGATGGGACTGTGCGTTTGACACTCTGTGCGTGTGATAGGAAGCTGTGTCGGGGGCGGGGGTGGGTGTTGCTGTGCGTGTTGGGGGGTTCCTGTGTGTGTCTGACAGCGGGAACCGTGAGGCGTGCCAGGATGGTGTTTCGTTCTGTTTCTGATATCAGGGGTATGTGATAGGACGGTGCGGAGGGAGCTTCTCTCTTTTTCTGACCCCTGTGTTGTGTGATGTCACGGGTAGAAGGAGCATCATACTGTGTCTGACCACGGGAGTATGCAGCTGGATAGCACCGAGAGTGTTTCCATTTTCTATCTGATCACGGGCGGGAGCAATGGGTTAGTGTGGAGCAGGTTCACTGTGTGTTTGTCCGCAGTACTGTGAGATGGGAGAGTGTGCAGGGTACTTCACTCCATGTTTCAAGCAAGGGGTATGTGTTACTGTGGGTTAGGGTTCGGTCGTGTGTGATGGGACAGTGTGGAATGAGCATCACTCGGTGTCTGACACCGGGAGTTTGTGATGGTACCTTGAGACAAGAGATTCATTCTTCGTCTGTCCCCGTGAGTCTGTTGAAGGACATTGCGGATACAAACCAAATTCATGTCTGACCCGTCAGGAAGTGTCTGATTGAATCGCCTGCAGGGACCTTCACTCTATAACTGACTCCGGGTGCCTGTGATGGGACGGTGGCCAGGTAGTTTCATTGCGTGCTTGACATCGGGAAAGTGTGATGAGACGGTGTGGAGGGAGATTCACTCTGTGTCTGATCACGCGAGTTCTGTGATAAGACGGTGCTGATGATGAACACTGTTTTTGACCCTGTGGGTGTGTTATGGGAGAGTCAGAAAGAGCATCACTCCATGTCTTTCTCCGGGTGTCAGTAATCGCAGGGTGCAGAAGGAGCTACACTGTGTCTGATCCCAAGTGTGCGATTGGACGCTGTGTCAGTAGCTTAACTCCGCTGCTCACTCCAAGAATCTGTGATGGTATGGTGTGGAGCAACAATCAATTTGTGTCTGACTCCGTGAGTGTATCGGGGAGGGGGTGGAGGTAACCTCAATCTGTGCCTGACTGGAGCGTCTGCGAAGGATGATGTGGAGGGAACTTCACTCTGTGCCTGTTCCTGTGAATCTGTGACGGGACGTTGGAGGGAACTTTATTCTGTGTCACTCCCCGTGCGTGTGCGATGGGTATGAGATTCACAGTTGTCCCTGATGACTACACCTGCAAAAGGTGCATCCAGCTGCAGCTCCTGACAAACCGTGTTAGGGAACTGAAGCGGGAGCTGGATGAACTTCGGATCTGTCGGGAGGCAGAGGCATAAATAGACAGGAGTTACAGGGAGATAGTCACTGTTGAGAGTCAGGAGACAGGTAGCTGGATGATTGTTAGGAGAGGGAAGGGGAATAGACAGAAAGAGCGGAGCACCTCTGTGGCCGTTCATATCGACCTACCAGGGACAAGTTGCAAGGTCCGAGACTGGACCCTCAGCTGGGAAGGGAAGGAGAGAAAAGAGGAGAGCACCACTCATAGGGGATTCAATAGGTAGGCGGCCAGAAAAGAGGTTTTTGAGAGGGATCGAGCATCCCGGATGATCTGTTGCCTCCGTGGTGCCAGGGTCCGCGATATCTCGAATCGAGTTCTCAGTATTCTCAAGAGGGAGAATGAGCAGGCAGATGTTGTGGTCCATGTAGGGACCAATGACGTGGACAGGAAGAAGGAAGAGGTCCTGCAACGAGCGTTTCGGGAGTTAGATGCAAAGGTGAAGGACAGGACCTCCAGGGTTGCAATCTCAGGATCGCTACCCGTGCCTCGTGCTAGTGAGGCCAGAAATAGGAAGACAATGCAGCTAAATACGTGGCTACAGGAGGGAGGGCTGCATGTTTCTGGACAATTGGGCCTTGATCCGGGAAAGGTGGCACCTGTTCCTACGGGACGGGTTGCACCTGAACTGGAGGAGGACTCATATCCTTGCAGGAAGGTTTGTCAGCACTGTTTCGAGAAGTTTAAACTGGATTTGCAGGGGGAGGGGAACCAGAGTGTTAGAGCAGATAGTGAGGTGGAGGAGGATAAATGCCATGCGAGAACTGCAGGTATAGTGCATGGAGTAAAGCCAGATCTAACATATAAAGAGTCTTTGAGGAAAGAGAAGCAGAATAAAGTGTGTAGAGATAGTAAGGTAGAAGGGCGTGTACTTCAGTGCAAGAAGCATCAGGAGCAAAGCTGATGAACTGAGAACTTGGATGCATACATGGCATTATGATAAAGTGGCCATTACAGAGAGTTGGCTGGCACCAGGGCAGGAATGGATTCTCAATATTCCTGGATTTCATTGCTTTGAAAATGGATAGAGAGTGGGTGGTGGGGAGCGGAGGGGGGCGGTGGCATTATTGCTCACGGGTAATAATACAGCTATAGAAAGTGTGGGTAATGTAGCAGGATCCTCTTTTGAGTCAGTAGGGATGGAAGTCAGGAACAGGAAGGGAGCAGTTACTCTACTGGGGGTATTCTATAGGCCCCCTTGTAGCAGCAGAGATAGCGAGGAGCAGATTAGGAGGCAGATTTTGGAAAGGTGCAAAAATAACAGGGTTGTTATCCTGGGTGACTTTAACTTCCGTAATATCGATTGGCACTTGATTAGTTCCAATGATTTAGACGGAGCAGAATTTGTTAAGTGTGTCCGGGATGGATTCCTGTCACAGTATGTTGACAGGCCGACTAGGGGGAATGCCATACTGGATCGAGGATCAGGTAACGAACCGGGTGAGGTCACAGATCTGTCAGTGTGTAAGCATCTGGGGGACAGTGACCATCGCTCCCTGGCATTTAACATTATGATGGAAAAGGATAGAATCAGAGAGGACGGGGAAATCTTTAATTGGGGAAGGGCAAATTATGAGACTATAAACCTAAAACATGCTGGTGTGAATTTGGATGATGTTTTTGCAGGGAAATGTACTATGGACATGTGGTCGATGTTTGGGGATCTCTTGCAGGATGTTAGGGACAAATTTGTTCGGGTGAGCAAGATAAAGAATGGTAAGGTGAAGGAACCATGGGTGACAAGTGAGTTGGAATATCCTGTCAGGTGGAAGTAGGCAGCATACATGAGGTTTGGTAATCAAGGATCAGATGGGGTTATTGAGGAATATAGGGTAGCATGAAATGAGATTAAGAAGGGGCAGAGAACAAGAAGGGCGCATGAGAAGACTTTGCCTTGTAGCATAAAGGAAGACAACAAGGAATTATTCAATTATGTGAAGAACAAAAGGATGACAGGAGTGAAGGTAGGACCGATTGGAGATAAAGGTGGGAAGATGTGACTGGAGGTGGTGTAAGTAAGCGAGGTCCTTAATGAATACTTCTCTTCGGTATTCATCACTGTGAGGGAACTTGATGACGTTGAGGACAATATGAGTGATGTTGATGTTCTGGAGCATGTTGATATTAAGGGAGAGGAGACGTTGGACTTGTTAAAATACATTAGGACGGATAACTCCCCGAGACTGACGGAATATTTCCCAGGCTTTCCACAAGGTGAGGGAAGATATTTCTGAGCCTCTGGCTAGGGTCTTTATGTCCTCTTTGTCCACGGGAATGGTACCGGCGGATTGGACGGAGGCGAATGTTGCCCTCTTGTTCAAGGAACGTCGTACGAATAGTCCGGGTGATTATAGACCAGTCAGCCTTACGTCTATGATGGTAAAGCTGCGCAGGATATCTGGGCATTTAGTGTATCATGGTCTGTTCAGGAACAGTCGACATGGCTTTGTGAAGGGCAGATCGTGTCTAACAAGCCGGTTCTTTGAGAAGGTGACCAGGTATACAGATGAGGTTAGTACAGCGGATGTGATCTACATGGATTTTAGTAAGGCATTTGACAGGGTTATACACAGTAGGCTTATTCAGAAAGTCAGAAGGCATGAGATCCAGTGATGTTTGGCCAGGTGGATTCAGAATTGGGTTGCCTGCAGAATGCAGAGAGACGTAGTGGAGGGAGTAATGGAGGGATCCTGTTTTTCATGATTTTTATTAACGACCTAGGTGTGGGGATAGAGGGATAGGTTAGCAAATTTGCAGACGACACAAAGGTTGATGGTGTTGTGGATAGTGTAGAGGATTGTTAAAGATAGCAGTGAGGCATTGATAGGATGCAGGAGTGGGCTGAGAAGTGGTAGATGGAGTTCAACACACAAATCCCTGAAAGTTGCCTCACAGGTAGATAGGGTAGTTAAGAAAGCCTGAGAAGTGTTAACTTTCATAAGTTGAAGGACAGAGTTTAAGAGTCGAGAGGTAATGATGCAGCTCTATAAAACTCTGGTTAGGCCACACTTGGAGTACTGCGTCCAGTTCTGGTCGCCTCACTATAGGAAGGATGTGGAAGCATTGCAAAGGGTATAGAGGAGATTTACCAGGATGCTGCCTGTTTTAGAGAGTATCGATTATCATTAGAAATTAAGGGGGCTAGGGCTTTACTCTTTGGAGAGAAGGAGGATGAGAGGAAACATGATAGATGTATGTAGGATATTAAGAGGAATAGACCGAGTGGACAGCCAGCGCTTCTTCCCCAGGGCACCACTACTCAATATAAGAGGACATGACTTTAAGATAAGGGGAGGGAAGTTCAAGGGGGATATTTGAGGATGGTTGGTTTCTCAGAGAGTGGTTGGTGCGTGGAATGCTCTGCCTGAGTCTGTCGAGCAGGCAGATATACTAACTTTGTTTTAATTGATTTGTATGCATTTCTTCAATTGGTACAGCAAAAGACCAACAAAAAATAAAGATTAATAGAGCGGAAGATAAACAGACAATAACAAATTTCAAAACAATGATGAAAAAGCACCCAAAATAGAATCATGTAAAGTTAATGTGCTCACCCCTTCCCCACAGAAAAAAAAATCTCCAGACCAACCATTGCAAGATGCACAAAATATTAATCGGAGCGTTGAATCCCCCAAAGCTGTAAATGAAAATAAAAACAAATAATTATAATTCCTACTACCAAAGAAAGAAAATAAACTGAGAGTCAGGGATTGAAAAAAATAGACTTAATCTAAATAGGAATTATGAAAATATTTCCGAAAAAGTCCCCACACCTTTTGAAAATGTATGTCCGAATTGAGGAGTAGGTAGTGAATTTCTTCAAGGTCTAAACAGGACATAGTATCATTTAGCCATTGAGCATGGGTGGGTGGGGCAACATCTCTCTACCTAACAAGAATTAAGCGTCTAGCGAAAAGAGAAGCAAAAGACAATGTTCGACGTTTAGTTGGACTCAAATATATATCTGCCTCACCCAAGGTACCAAAAAGTGTAATCAGAGGATTAGGTTCCAAGCGGCAATTAAGTATATGGGATAACGTTAAGAAAACCTTCCTCGAAAAATTCTCTAGACTAGGACAGGCCCAGTACATATGGATAAGAGAAGCCTCGCCTCCTTTACACTTATCATAAACAGGACCAATGTTAGGGTAAAATCGGGACAATTTAGATTTGGACATGTGAGCCCTATGTACAATGTTAAACTGTAAAAAAACAGTGTCGAGTACAAAGAGAGGTTGAATTAATTGACTTTAGAATTGAGTCCAAGACCGCATCAGATTAAAAAAAAATTAAGTCATGCTCCCAATCCATTCTAAGTTTATCAAAGGGGGCACACCGTAGGGTCACTAATTTATCACGAATAAAATGTATTAAGCATTTACCCAATGGATTAATAGAAAGAGACAGGTCCACAACGTTTATCTTAGGCATCGCAGGAAAATTGGATAATAAAGGATTAATGAAATGTCTAATTTGAAGGTATCTAAAGAAGTGGGCATTAGGTAGATTGAACTTTGCAGAAAGTTGTTGGAAAGTTTCCAAAAGATTATCTATGAAAAGATCTTCTAAATGCCTTATGCCAATTCTATACAAATCATGAAATGTTAAATCTTGCATAGAAGGAAAGAAAAGATGATTATGCAAGATAGGACCAGAAAGGGAGAAAGAATGAAGACCATTAAATTTTCTAAGCAAGGCCGATATTCTCAGAGTATGTCTAATAAGAGGATTAACAATTAGTCCAGGCAAAGGACAAGGGAGTGCAGATCTAAGACGTCCAGAAATAGAGAGATCCTCAGTGGAGTTCAAATCCATTGCCACACATTTAGGACAATCAGACTGGCTATGAAAAAAAGGACCAGAAAGTAAGACAGCGAACATTAGCTGCCCAATAGTATAAACGGAAGTTAGATAGAGCCATAACACCTTTTTTAGATTTTTGGAGGTAAGCTTTATTAAGTTCAGAACGTTTACATTTCCATAGATAGGAGAAAATAACAGAATCAAAGGAGTCAAAAAAAAAAGCTTTAGGAAAAAAAAAACATTGGAATAGATTGAAATAAGCATAAAATATTAGAAAGGGTATACATTTAAATAACATTAACACTACCTACCAGAGACATAGATAAGGGTGACCATTGTGACAAACTCTGTTTTGTAGAGTTTAAAAGATTAGAAATTTTTCACGAAAAAGATCATTAAAATTCCTTGTAACTGTAATACCAAGGAAAATAAATTGATTGTTAACTACTTTAAAAGAGAGGTCACGAAATATTAATGCTTCTGCTTCGTTATTAATTGGAAAGAGTTCACTGTTGTGTAGGCTGAGTTTATAGCCAGAAAGCCGGCTGAACTGATCAAGTAAAAACATTTGGAGTAAGGAAGTGCACGGATTTCACACAAGTGAAATTCAAGAGACAACTAGATAAGTATATGGAGGAATTTAAGGTGGGGGGATCGTTGGGAGGCAAGGTTTAAGGTTCGGGACAACATTATGGGCCGAGGCGCCTGTACTGTGCTGTACTATTCTATGTTCTATGCCTATGTCCATTTGTCACGTGGGCCGAGGACGTTTCTTTCCGTGTCTCAGTGCTGGGGTGTGTGATGGGGCCGTGGAGAGAGGTATTCACTCTGTGACTGACCAAGGCAGTGTGTGATGGGGCCGTGGAGAGAGGGATTCACTCTGTGACTGACCAAGGCTGTGTGCGATGGGACGGTGTGGATGGAGCAAGAAAATACTTAAGAAAGAAATCAGGAGGGCTAAAAGAAGACATGAGGTTGCTTTGGCAGTCAAGTTGAAGGATATTACTTTCAACTACTTGGCGTAAAAGAGGCACGACTGATGAGCGCGGAACATCGTCATATCCAGCGGGCAGCGTGGGAGCGGGACGCGGAGTTGGGGGGGGGGGGGAGGGTGCAGAGTGATAGGGCTTTGGCTCAACGGGCTTAGGCAGAAACGGGAAAAGGCTTCCTGCGATCGTTAAGTTATTACTAAATTATTTATTTAGTAATAACAGTAGCATTAGAGGTATGCATCTAGGATTAGTGTTGTGCTTGGACTGCCAGATGTGGGGACCCTGCGGACTCCCAGACTCTGCAAGGATTTCATCTGCACCAGGTGCATTGAGGTGATGCTCCGTAAGGACCGTGTTAGGGATCTGGAGCTGCAACTTGATGGCCTTCAGCTAATTAGGGAAAGTGAGGAGGTGATTGATAATACCACAGAGAGATAGTGGACGGCACATCTGCGACAGCCCCCCCCCCTCCCCCCCCCCCCCATCCCCGCGCTCTCAGAAATCGATATATAGTTTTATATACTGTTGGAGAGGTTGACTTAACAGAGGAAGATCAACGCGAACCGGACTCTGGCAATCTGCCCAGTGCAGTGATCAAGAGAGCGAGGAGAAATTCAGTAGCTATAGGGGATTCAATAGTGAGGGGATCAGACAAGAGATTCTGCGAGCCGGACATGGATACCCGGATGGTGTGTTGCCTACCTGGTGTCAGGGTACAGGATGTCCAAATCGTTTCCAGTGTACTCAGAGGAGAGAGGGCGAGCAGCCAGGCGTCTTGGTACATGTTGGTACCAGTGACATAGACAGAAAAAGAGAGCAGGTCCTGAAGGAAGATTACTGGGAGCTGGTAAGAAAATTGAAAAGCCGGACCTCCAGAGTAATAATCTCAGGATGACTGCCTAATGAAAGTAAGAATAGCAGAATTAAGCAGATGAATGTGTGGCTAAGTAACTGCTCCAGGCGGCAGGGCTTCAAATTCTTGAATCATTGGGATCTATTTTGCGGGTGGTATGACTTATACAGAAACGATGGGTTACACCTGAACTCCGAGGGTACTAATATCCTAGCGGGATTGTTTCATATAGCTGCTAGGGAGGGTTTAAACTAAGTTGGCAGGGGGAAGAAAACTAGTGTGTGAGGGTCGAGGAAGAGGAAAATAGAAATAAGTCAAAGATACTGTGCAGCAAAGATGGCAAGAAGGACAGGCAGGTGAATAGACAGGAGAATTTGCTGTGCGATAGAAATATAGCAAAGTCGGTAACAGATACTGATCTAAATGTACTGTACTTAAATGAACACAGCATTGGAAATAAAGTGAACGACCTTGTTGTACAGCTACCGGTTAAAAGATAAGACATTGTGACCATCGCCGAGTCATGGCGAAGTGATGGATGTGATTGGGAGCTGAATGTCCAAGGATACACAGTGTGTAGGGAAGATAGGAAGGTAGGTAAAGGGGGTGGCGTGGCTCTGATGGTAAGCAATGGTATCAAATCACTAGAAAGAAGGGATATAGGATCAGAAGGGGTAGAATCCTTATGCGTCGAGATTAGACATGGCAAGGGTAAAAAGACACTAATAGCCGTTATATACAGGCCTCCAAACAGCAGCCGGGATGTGGATTACAAGTAACAGCTGGAAATTGAAAAAAAGTGTCAGAAGATAAATATCAAGATAATCATGGGGGATTTTAATATGAAAGTGGATTGGGAAAGTCAGGAAGGTAGTGGGTCTCAGGAGAGGGATTTTGTAGAATTCTTATGGGATGGTTTTTTGGAGAAGTTTGACCAAAGCTCACCAGAGGATCGGCTGTTTTGGATTGGGTGCTGTGTAATGAGCCTGAGGTGATTAGGAAACTAGAGGCAATGGGACTCCTTGGAAGTAGTGATCATAATCTGACTGAGTGAAGTTTTAAATTTGTCCAGGAGAAGCTGGTATCTGGTGTACCGATATTACAGAGGAACAAAGGAAATTACAGTGGCATGAGAGTGGAACTGGCTCAAGTTGTTTGGAAAAGTAAGCTGGACAGAGGCACGGCAGAGCAGAATTAGATGAAATTCTTACAAGATAAAAAAAGAAATGTTGAATGGGTTGGACAGAGTAGATGTGGAAAGGTTGTTTCCGTTGGTGGTTGAGGCCAAGACAAGAGGTCACCGTCTTAGAAATAGAAGGTACCCATTTAAAGCAGAGTTGAGGAGAATTTCTTTTTGCCAGAGGGTCGTGGATTTGTGGAATTCTTTGCCACATACAGCTGTGGATGCCCAATTATTTAAGGTGTTTAAGAAGGAAATTAATAGGAATCTAATTAGTCCGCGTATCAAGTGATATGGGGAAAAATGCGGAAAATTTAGCTAGATAGGAGAATGGTTTAGCTCATGGTGGAGTGGCAGAGCACAGTCAGTGGGTCGAATGGCCTATTTCTGCTCCTTTGTCCTGGGATCTTGTAATTCCATCATCTAAATCATTGCTATAGAGCATAAACAGAAGCGGTGACAACACCGACTCCTGGGGAACACCACCAGTCACTGGCAGCCGACCAGAAAATAATCCTGTTATTCCCACTCACACCCCTCAACGTGATACCGACACGCTGCTCACTGTGGCACCAAAACATGAGTCACCGTGACGCCGACACCCCGTTCACCATCTCTCTCAGAGTTATCGATCCGTCAGTGTCTGATCCCCTCTAATCAAAAAGTGCCATAGTATTTTGGAAAAATATCAGGATATGGACAGGACCCAGCATCAACGTCAACTGCAACTCCACGAGCTGAACTCAAACCTTAAAACCAAGTAATCCGAGATTCCCGACTGGATCCAAGGACCTGTCTCAGGAATGTTTCGGCCCTCAACAACAACGTCTCCATCCTCATAAGCAAATTGTTTGTCCTCGAAAGCAAGCTCTCCATCCTTGAAAACAAATTGTTGGTCCTGGAAATCATCCTCTCCGTCCTGAGCTCTGATCTCTCTGATCAGCATCAAATGCAAATTGATCTCCGAGGCAAATTCAATGACCTCGAAATGAAGTGCAAAAATCTCAACCAAACCAAGACTGAAATCTGCCAACTGCTGACTAGCAGAAATGGTGAGGTAATATCACAAATTTCCCCGCACCTAATCAGAAGGCAGAGAGGGAGGGGTGGTTGTAGTCTCTGGCTGCTCACGGGAATATGCGATGAGACGTGCGGCGTGAGCGACACCTGCTGTCCGAACGCCGGCAGTGCGCAAAGGAACGGTGTGGCGGGACAGACACCTAGTCTCTGAACCCGACAGTGCGTAATTGCGGCGCCACAGGGGGAGCTTCACTCACCGTTCACAAAACGAGCGAAGAAGCTCAAATCCCCAAAATTAGTGACATAACAGTCTGGAGGGAGCTTCACTCTGCGTCTGACCCCGGGAGTGTGTGATGCGACGGTCTGGAGAGTTCCTCTTTCTGAATCTGACACTCAGCGGATGTAATGGACAATTCACTGTTCTTGTTCCTGATTTCCAGAGCAAACTTGTTCCCAGGACTGGATCAGTAATGAAGACCAGTTTTATTTCATTTCCTCGTTTGAAAGTTCTTACGAGCGGGCGAAGCAACTCTGTTCTATCGCTGATTCAAAGCTTCTTGAAATAAATTCAAACGAGGAAGAGGTATGTGTCAGATGGACAGATAATATATCCAGATCAGATCCAATCTTCCTCCACACCGTCCCATCACACACTCCCGGGGTCAGACTCAGAGTGAATCTCCCTCCACACCGTCCCATCACACACTCCCGGGGTCAGACACAGAGTGAATCTCCCTCCCCACGGTCCCATCACACACTCCCGGGATCAGACACAGAAAGAAGCACCATCCCCTCGGTCCCATCACACACACCCGGGGTCAGACGCAGACTGAAGCTCCCTCCACACCGTCCCATCACACACTCCCGGGGTCAGACACTGCGTGAATCTCCCTCGCCACGGTCCCATCACACAGTCCCGGGATCAGACACTGAGTGAAGTTCCCTCCACACTGTCCCATCACACACTCCCGGGGTCAGACAGAGAGTGAAGTTCCCTCCACATTGTTCCGTCACACACTCCCGGGGTCAGACACAGAGCAAATTTCCCTCGATACCGTCCCATCAAACTCTCCGGGTGAGACACAGAGTGACGCTCCTTACATTGCGATCGATTTCAATCAAAAATGATTGCAAATTAATTTCACAGAATTTTGTTAACAACCGTGTCCGCGGCCAAGACAGTTCATACTGGATTGGAACATGCAAAGCGGGGTGAGATTTGGGGTCATGCCTGATTTTCGAAAGAGATTGGGCAGTGGGATTAATTTTGGGGACAGACACATGTCTGTCGGGATGGAGGCCGGTTACTAGCGGGGTGCCTGAGGGATCTGTTTTGGGCACAATGTTGTTTGTAATATACATAAATGATCTGGATGATGGGGTGGTAAATTGGATTAGTAAGTATGCCGATGATACTAAGGTAGGACGTATTGTGGATAATGAGGTGGGATTTTAAAGCTTGCAGGGAGATTTATGCCGGTTAGAAGAATGGACTGAACGTTGGCAGATGGAGTTTAATGCTGATAAGTGTGAGGTTCTACATTTTGGCAGGAATAATCCAAATAGAACACACAGGGTAAATGGTAGGGCATTGAGGAATGCAGTGGAACAGAGAGATCTAGGAATAACAGTGCATAGTTCCCTGAAGGGGGAGTCTCATGTAGATAGGTTTGTGAAGAAGGTTTTCGGAACGCTGGCCTTTATAAATCAGAGCATTGAGTACAGAAGTTGGGATGTAATGTTAAAATTGTACAAGGCATAGGTAAGGCCAAATTTGGAATATTGTGTACAGTTCTGATCACAGAATTATAGGAAAGATATCAATAAATTAGAGAGAGTGCAGAGACGATTTACTAGGATGTTACCTGGGTTTCAGCACTTAAGTTACAGAGAAAGGTTGAACAAGTTAGGTCTCAATTCATTGGAGTGTAGAAGGTTGAGGGGGGATTTGATCGAGGTATTTAAAATTTTGAGAGGGATAGATAGAGTTGACGTGAATAGGCTGTTTTCATTGAGAGTAGGGGAGATTCAAACGAGAGGAATTATTTGAGAGTTAGGGGGCAAAAGTTTAAGGGAAACACGAGGGGGTATTTCTTTACTCAGAGAGTGATAGCTGTGTGGAATGAGCTTCCTGTAGAAGTAGTAAAGGCCAGTTCAGTTGTGGCATTTAAGGTAAAATTGGATAGGTATATGGAGAGGAAAGGATTGGAGGGTTATGGGCTGAGTGCGGGTAGGTGGGACTAGGTGAGATTAAGAGTTCGGCACGGACTAGGAGGGCCGAGATGGCCTGTTTCCGTGCTGTGATTGTTATATGGTTATATGTCATATGTTATATGTCCGTTGGGGAGGCGGGTTAAGGGGAGCTTTTGGCTGCTGCCTCAATTCAATGGTGAGAGGTGGGTCACTGCGGATATTTTGGGGACAGAAACGGGTCTATGGGGAGAGCGTAAGACAGTAGGAGTATTCTCTGGCCTGGTATCCCCGTAGGAAGAGACTGGGCAGTGCGATTAATTTGTTGACCGGCGCAGTCTGTGTGAAGAATATTGAAATGGGGTGTATTTCGGGGACTGTGGTCTGTAGGTTAGTGGGGAGAATATGCGTCAGTGGGAGTATTTGGGGAGGGACACTGTGGACAGGGAGTGGGATGCTGCAATTAATTTTGGACTGACACTGGTCTGTGGGGTGAGATTACGCAATGCGTTTAGTTTGTGACCTACATGGGCCCTTGGTAGAGAGCGGAGAGTTGGTTTAATCTGTGGGCTGACATGGACTTTGGGAAGAGAGTGGGAAGTGAGAGTGTTTTGGTGATTGACACAGGTCTGTAGGGAGAAGGTTGGACAGTGGGATTATACTGGGGACAGGCACGGAGCTGATCGGTGAGAGTGGGAAGTGCAAGTATTTTGGGGACACACGCGGCCTCGGGACATAGAGAGAGGGTCAGTGGGAGTATTTTAGGAAATGCGACAGGGCTGTGGGGAGAGTGGCGCAGCTGGATACGTTTGGGGACTGACACCGTTCCGTGGGGAGAGGCTGCGGCTCTAGGAGTAATTTCAGGAGTGACAGGGTACTGAGGAGAGAATATGTGATCGTGGGGTTATTTTGGGTTATTTTGTGGTTATTTTGACACAGCTCTGTGGGTAGAGCGTTGGGCAAGGTATTATTCGGGGACTGACACAGGGCAGCGGAGAATGGGTCAGTGAGAGTACTTTGGAAACTTTAACAGGTATGTGGGGAGGGAGAGGGTCAGTGGGAGTATTTTGGGGACTGACACCGGTCGGTGAGGAGAGATTGAGTCAGTGGGAGTATTTTGGAGACTGACACCGGTCAGTGAGGAGAGATTGAGTCAGTGGGAGTATTTTGGAGACTGTTACAGGACCGCCCGCTGGAGCTGTGTTGTCCATTTTGAAACTCTTTACCCTTCCTTGACAGGAAAGTGGCCTCCAACATCGTGTACGAGGTGAAATCTGGAAAGTTCGAATGCAGTGAATGTGAATCTCGCTGGCATGGCAGTTGCAAATATGATCAGCACCGTTTCATTTGTGAGAAGCCTGCACCTTTGTGCCCGGATATTCCTGAAAAGATCCGGGATCTCTGTCAAAAACCCGTGGAGCCGACATAAATCAAGTGGCATCATTCTCTTACCCCAATTCCAGCTCTCTCCCAGACTCTGACAAACCCATCCGCTCCGCCTCTCGCCCCTACACTAATCTCCTCTCTCTACCTATGGCACTCTTACTCGGCATCTCGCTCTCTCTTTACCCTCGAACCTCCAAACTCGTTCTCTCTCATAACTCCTGCACTGCCAATTCCCCCTATTTCATCCCCATTTTCTTTCCCCTCACTATCAGGCCACCCGCTCCCAGTATCAAAGGACTGTATTGCATGTTTACCACCTGACTCATTATCTGTGACTTATCCGCCCTGAGCTTTGTATCTTTGCATGATCAGTACGTCGCAAGAATGCAAAATTAATGTAAGATGCAAAAAGAGAATAAAAACTGCAAAAATGTGGACGTGGTGCTCATACATTCAAAATATGATGCCGGAGGGGATGGATGTGTACCAGAATCCTTGAGATTTCAGTTTCCTGTGTTTCTTCCCGATGGTAGCAATGAGCGGGGAGTTTGTCCCCGGGGTGAGGGGTCTCAGTGATGGATGCCGCCTTGTCGAGGGATCGCATCTTGCAGATGTCCCCGATGCTGGGGAGAGTTGTGCCCGTGATGGAGCTGGTTGAGTCCACATTCCTCTGCCGCCTCTGGTGACCTCGTGCGTTGCAGCCTCCACACCAGGCGATGATGCCACATGTTCCAGCGGTCACTTGCTAGTTTTCAATGAAAGACCAAATCGTCTCAAACTGCTCAATTTGTAATTACTTCTGTAACGAGAGACCTACGGTGGTGATGGGAAGTGTAGAGTATGGTCTGGAATACACCGAAACTCAGACTCGAAATAAACAGGACGGCAGTAAAGACATCTAAAGTTTATATCGCTAAGAATAGTTCTCGGAATGGATCTCCTACGGTTGAGCACAGAGTGCTCAGCACGGGGACGTCAACGACAGACTTTCCATGAAGCGATGTGGACGGGCAATAATTGTCAGTCTGAGCCTTAAAAGGAAAGTGACATTTAATCAAACTCCAGGGAATGGACGTGCCGAAACTTAGTTGCCTGGCGCTGTTATGTCAGGAGCATCACACCTTATCCGTGTTTGCATGAATGTGCTGGTCCCAGGATAGACCAACTGAGATGCTGACACCCGGCAACACAGGAACCTAAAATCAGACCATGAGATTTAGGAGCAGAATTAGGCCATCGAGTCTGCTGCGCCATTTCATCATGTCTGATCCAGGTCCCCCTCAGCCCGAATCTCCTGCCTTTTCACCGTATTCCTTCATGGTCTGAGTAATCAAGAATCTGTCAAACTCTGACTTCAATATCCCCAATGTCGGCTTCCACAGCCGCCTGTGTAGCACATTCCACAGATTTACCATACTCTGGCTAAATAAATTCCTCCCAATCTCCGTTCTAAACGGACGGACGTCCATTCCGATGTGGCTCCACTGCTCTTCGACTGTCCCATCACGGGAAACCTTCTCTCTACGTCTACTTTATCGAGGCCTTTAAAAATTCCACCGGTTTCAACAACAGCAACCCGCCCCGCGCCCCCTTCATTCTTCTGTGTTCCAGCCATCAAACGCTGCTGATCTGATAAGCGTTTCAATCCCGGAATCCTTTCCGTGAACTTCCTTTCAACCCTTCCCAATGCAAGCACATCCGGCCGGATCAGATAAGCGACCCCGAACGGCTCACACTACTCCGTAAGGTCTCAGCAGTGCTTCATAAAGCCTCAACTTCGTGTCCTTGTTTTTTTTATATTCTAATCCTCATGACATGACTGCTAACATTGTACCTGGCTACATCACCACCGACTCCACCTTTAAATTACCTTTTAGGGAATCCTGCATGAGGACCGACACGTCCCTATGCGCCTCTTTTTTTTTCAATTTTCTCTCCATTTAAAAAGTAGTCTCCGCCTCTATTCCTTCGACCAAAGTGCATGGCCATACATCTCCCAACGCAGTAATCCACCCGCCGCTTTATTTCCAATTCGCTCAATCTCTCTGAACCCTTCTGTAGCCTCTCTGCTTCCTCAGCACCACCTGTAGATCGGTGACGTCACTGCTGTTTTGCACTGACTGAGGTTTCCCGATGACGATGTCCATCATCCAGTTACAGAGGGAGGTTCACTGGCCCAGGATCTGGAGCCTGTGGATCAGAACTGAGGGCATGATGAGTCTCAACGCCGAGCTGTTGTCAGTCAACAGCAGCCAGACGTTGCTGCTGTAATGTCCAGCTAGAGTTCGTCAAATTACAGCGGTCACGTCTTTACTAAAGAGGGTGTCGACCCTGGAAAGGACGAGCCTGTCAAAGCAGCTAGTCACAGTATCTGTGAGCGTCACTGGGCTGTTGTAGTTGAGGAAGGTCACCCTACTCTTCTCGGGCACTTAATCCTAGTAGGTGTGAATGTCACTGGGCGATTGTAGTTGAGGCAGGTCACCCTACTCTTCTCGGTCTCTGGTGTGATTGTCGCCCTTTGGAAGCAGGTGGAAATTCCGACTGCAGCAGAGAGAGATTGATGACGTCCACGGACACTCCAGTCTCCGCTACAGTCCTTCTCCTCTGCGATACCTTTTCAATTATCCACGCCCCTCTCTTTCTCCGTCTCCGGCAACCCCTTCATCACCTACACCCCTCCACTTCACCGTCCGTCCCTCCCTCTCCGATGCCCATTCTCCGAGAGCCGCATCATCCCCTTCAGAAACGTGCTCTGTCACCCCCACCCCACCCCCCACCCTCCATATCAATCGGCTCCCTGCCTGTGTTCAAAGGGAATTGCGGGGACAATGCGTTTCAACCCCAGAATCATGCCCGCGAGCATCATTTAAATCCTTTCCAATGCCAGCACATCTGGCCGGGTTAGATAAGGGACCCAAAACTACTCACAGTACTTCAAGTGAGGTCCGCCAGTGTTCTATAAAGCCTAAACTTTGCATACTTGTTTTTATATTGAAATTATCTTGTTATGAAAGCTTCCTCGCCACCGGCTCCACCTGTAAATTAACATTTAGGGAACCCTGTACGAGGTTTCCTGCGTCTCTGAGCGCCTCAGTAGTTTTTTTATTTTTATTTTCTCTCCATTTAGAAAATAGTGTACGCCTTTATTTCTTCTACCAAAGTGCGTGGCCATACACATCCCGACACAGTAATCCACCCAAGGCTTCTTTGTCCATTCGCTCAATCTCTCTGAACCCTTCTGTAGCCTCTCTGCTTCCTCAGCACCACCTGTAGATCGGTGACGTCACTGCCGGTCTGGACTGACTGAGGTTTCCCGATGAGGATGTCCATCATCCAGTTACAGAGGGAGGTTCACTGGCCCAGGATCTGGAGCTTGTGGATCAGAACTGAGGGCATGATGATGCTGAACGCCAACAGCAGCCTGACGGTGGTTTTGTAATATCCCTCCTCGTTCCTTGCAGAACCTCTGCTCTGTCACTCCCCTCCCCTCAAACACCCTCCTGACTGTAATCACAGGTAATTGCGGGGATAATGGGGTATTGATCTCTCCGTTCTGAGCGTTTCTCGCCTTTCAGGCTGGCCGTGTGGTTTCTCATCACTTTCTCCCAGTGGCTGCAAACTCAACACCGCTTCTCTGCCCTCCTCCTCTTCCCTCTGCTCTACATCCGGTCGCGCACAAGTTACTGTCTCTGAGTCAAACACAGAATTCGGTTTGGCGGGATCGCCGTAGTGCAGGTGATCGGTGAGAGAGGAGAGAGGGAGCTTCGCCCTGTTTCTTGACTCCATTAGTGTGTTATGGGACAATGCGGAGGAAGCTTCACTCTGTGTAGAACAGAGTGATCAAAAAATAATGGTGCAGAGTTCCCTGAAGTTGGAATCGCATGTGGATATGGTGGCGAAGAAAGCTTTTGGTATGCTGGCCTTTATAAATCAGAACATTGAGTATAGGAGTTCTGATATAATGTTAAAATTGTACAAGGCATTGGTGGGACAAATTTGGAGTATTGTGTGCATTTCTGGTCACCGAATAATAGGTAGGATTTCAACAAAATAGAGAGAGTACAGCTGAGATTTACTAGAATGTTACATGGGTTTCAGCACCTAAGTTACAGAGAAAGGTTGAACAAGTTAGGTCTTTATTGTTTGTAGCGTAGAGGGTTCAGGGGGAGTTGATAAAGGTATTTAAAATTATGAGAGAGAGAGATAGAGTTGGCGTGGATAGGCTTTTTCTATTAGAGTAGGGGAGATTCAGGCAAGTGGACCTGAGTTGAGAGTTAAGGGGCAAAAGTTTAGGGATAACACGAGGGGGAACTTCTTTACTCAGAGAGTGGCAGCTGTGCGGTACGAGCTTCAAGTAGAAGTGGTAGAGCCAGTTTAGATATTGTCATTAAAAAACAGAATAGGTATATGGACAGGAAAGGAATGGAGGGTTATGGGCTGAGTGCAGGTCGGTGGGACTGGGTGAGAGTAAGCCTTCGGCACGGACTAGAGGGGCCGAGAGGGCCTGTTTCCGTGCTGAAATTGTTCTATGATTATATGGTTGTATGTGTCGGACCCCCGATCGGGAGTGATTGGACAGTGCTGAGTTTCTGTGTCTCTCTCTTTCACCTTCCCTCCCTCTCATCCTCTCCATATAACCTCCCTCATCCCAACTGCCTTCACTCTACTCCTCCATCCTATCCATACATCCCTTCTCCTTTCCCCTCGCACCTGACTTGCAATGGAGTATGTGACCGATCCTGACTGCGATGGTAATTATGAAGGGAATGTCCGGCCATTTCACCTCCTGTCCGGAGGGCGGCGCCTTTCCTGGGTACAGAACTGCCGGCCGGTTTTTTATCAGATGTCCGTCAGGTGCGACTCCAGTGCGGGCGGGAGAGATTGGGAAAAGAGGAAGATGTGAGTGAGGGTGGTGGAGAAAGGGAGTGGGAAGAGAGAAACAGAGGGCTGTATGAGAAGGACAGTGAGATCGAAATGAGTAGGGAGAGAGGGGCTAGAGCTGGGGAGGGAACTGAAGAGAGGAGCGAAATTGAAGCAGATTAGGGGAATTAATGCAGGATAGAGAGGGGATAGTGAGGGGGAGGCAGTGTGCCATACAGAGAGAAAGAAAATTGTAGACCGAGGGAAATTGACTCCGATTGAGAAGGAAGGCAGAGAGATAGAGAGAGAGGGACAGGGTGGGAAAGGGGGTAGGAGAGAGGGGAAAGGATGGGGAGCGAAAGGGAGGAAGGTGGGGAGAGCAAGAGTGAGGGGCAGAAAGAGAAGGTGAGAACGGGGATCTGGGCAGTGATGGACGGGGTTCAGAGACGAAAAAGAGGGTAGAGAGTTGCGAGAGAGTGGAAGGTGGGGAAAGAGAAGAGCGAGGGTGCTGGTGATGGAGTAAAGAGAGAGGTAAATAGGGGTATAGATTAGAAGGGAGTAACAGACAATGATGAGCTTATGATGAATGACCTTATAGGTACCTTATGTTGGCTGCTGTCCAGCCAAAAAGGGAACCTTACCCAGCAACAAGAGATTCCCAGACATTGTTCCCTAATAGCGTTAGTCAGTTGTCCAAATAAAGAATTATCTGGTCGCACAAAGCATTTTTGAGGCATAACATAACTAAATAGGGGAAGAACAGCGTAGTGGGGTGTTAAAAAGTTGGAGAGTAGGGGGAGGTGTCAACATAAGGATCTGAGATTGTATCCAAGCTAACCTTGGCAGAAATAGTTATTACGAACCAATAATGATTTTAAAACTAATTGTATCTTAGCATGTGATCGAAGCTATTCTAAAACTGTATTAATATTTCGGAATTATAATATTTCCTGTAATGATCAATGTTATAAATTGTGTGGAATTGTGTGCGAGGGGAGGGCAGTGTCCGGACTGTCTCTTTGGGAGATCAGTCTATAACTCCCCCCATAGCATGCTATGAATAAAGAGTGAAGTTTGACGATGTATCGCTTGTTTTACGGTTTTATTGAATTCGGGGTACCTTGAGTTACTGCATCGGGTCGATCCGCCTTTGACACTGGGAGAAAGAAAAAGGAGGTGAGAATGACTGATGGTGGCGAGACAGGGAGATGGGATGGAGAGGGGGAAGATAAAGTTAGAGAGGGTAGGGTAGAGCGAGTGGGGGAGATGCAGAAGTGACGGTGACGGTGGGGGTGGATGGTGACAGGGAGAGAGGGTATGGAGTGTGTAGAAGGGAAAAGGAGAGGGCGTGGCCAGTGGGCAGGGAAGGAGAGTGAGACACAGGGAGATGGGATGGAGAGGGGGAAGATAAAGTTAGAGAGGGTAGGGTAGAGCGAGTGGGGGAGATGCAGAAGTGACGGTGGCGGTGGGGGGGGGTGTTGGTGACAGGGAGAGAGGGTATGGAGTGTGTAGAAGGGAAAATGAGAGGGCGTGGCCAGTGGGCAGGGAAAGAGAGTGAGACACAGGGAGGAAGGAGCACGAGGATGGAGAGAGGAGTAAGAGGGAGATTGAGGGGATAGGGAAAGGAGTTAAAGGCTGTGTGGGAAAGGAGCTTGAGGAGGTAAAGCGAGAGGAGCGGGAGACAGCGAGGGTGGAGGGAGAGCTGGAAGAGACGGGGAGGTGTAGTGAATAGGAGAGGGAATGGGAGAGGAATCCACTCTTGCCCTCCCCTTACCGTGCGCCGTCCCTTGTCGGGATGTTCCTGACCGGATTTCCCGAGCCTTCTCAGAGAGACAGAGACTCGCCGTCAGAGTCGGCAGCAGAGAAATATAGGGTGACGGGGCAGAATTCCCCCAATTGATAGCCAGACCGACAACCTTCCCACCTCCTATGTTCCCGTCCTCACCACTCTACCCCGTCTATCTCTCCCTCTTTTGCAGAGCCTCACTCTCCTTCTGAGCGAGGGGCCCTCGATACGGGGGAAAATAGTGTTCGCCTGTGTTGTCAAGTCCCACCTCCACCCTCGACTCCACTCCCAATCTTGACCGGAAGTTCCACTACGACCCCGGGATAAATTCACGACCTTTCCTGCCCCACCCCAGGGAACTTACCTCCTTCTGTCTCGTTGCCCTTTGTCTCGCTCTCGAAACGTTCATTCTCACCCAACCATCTCCACCCTTCACTTCCCGTCCCTGGATTTACCGCCCTCCCATACCGCTTGCAAGTCGGTCCCTCCCCCTCTCTCCAATCCCATATGCCAGCATGGTTCCTGACTCCCATGAAAAACCTTCCTCTCCTCACCTCTCCACAAAGTCCCACGGAGAACAATCGGAAACCCATTTTACCACCGAGTTACAATGGAAGGGAGATGTGCGGGAGGCGGGTGGGGCTGGAGAGTGGCTCACAGGATTTTATGTTGGGTAGGGAGGGAAGGATGCAGCGGGCGGAAGATATGGATAGGGAGAGAAGGGATGGTGAGGGGGAGAAGTGGAGGGTGGGGTGGGATAAAGAGAGAGGGATAGAGAAGTGTGGGGAGGGGGAAGTGGAACTGGAAGAGAAAGGTGAAGGGGTGGGAGGGGAGCGAGATGACTGAAAGAGGTGAAGAAAGGTAGCGGGGGAGCAGGGAGGGAGGGTGGGGTTCAGAGAAGAGGAGCGCGATAGAGGATGTTGGAGAGTGGAGGTGGATAGTGAGAGGGAAGGGAGGAGGTACGGTAGTGATTCTGGGAGGTGGACAGAGAAGCCAAAAGGTTGAGGAAGTGGAGAAGCAGGGTGAGTAGTATATGGGAGGAACGGATGGATCTGGTGGGGGAGAGAACGTGAACGCGACAGAGAGAGGCAGAGAGATGAGTAAGGGGGGAATCAAGGGGACTGATACTAAGTTTGAGAAAGGAGGGGACGAAAGAGCTTTTGGGAGCTGTAAGTGAGAAGGGGAGGAGAAAATGTGAGAGTGAGCGAGTGTGAGGGAGGAATGGGGTCAAGAGTTCGCAGACCACCCACCAGCTCCGTCAGTCTTCCTGCATCTCCCGGATCGCATGGCGTCGGAGGATCCAGTGGTCCGCAGGGAGCGCCCCCTACCGGACGGGCAGGGCATGCGCGTGCCTTCTCCTCCTTGTCCATCTCCTCTTCCCCACTCGCCCTCTACCTCCCCCTCCAATCTCATTTTTCTCTGCTCTGACCTCTCAACATACACAGTGACGTTCCCTCCTTCAGCTCCACCGACCTGCGTGAAAGTCATTGGATCCAGCAGAGGGCCGGTAGAAGCTGCATTCTGCGTCTGACCCTGGGGGTGTCTGACCGTGGGGTGTCTGACCCTGGGGTGTCTGACCCTGGGGGTTTGTGATGGGAGTGTGCGGAGGAGAAGGAAGTTAACTCTGTGTCTGACCCTGGGGGTTTGTGATGGGAGTGTGCGGAGGAGAAGGAAGTTAACTCTGTGTCTGACCCTGGGGGTTTGTGATGGGAGAGTGCGGAGGAGAGGGAAGTTAACTATGTGTCTGACCCTGGGGGTTTGTGATGGGAGTGTGCGGAGGAGAAGGAAGTTAACTCTGTGTCTGACCCTGGGGGTTTGTGATGGGAGTGTGCGGAGGACAGGATAGTTAACTCTGTGTCTGACCCTGGGGGTTTGTGATTGGAGAGGGTGGAGGAGAGGGAAGTTAACTCTGTGTCTGACCCTGGGGGTTTGTGATGGGAGAGTGCGGAGGACAGGATAGTTAACTCTGTGTCTGACCCTGGCGCTTTGTGAGGGGAGAGTGCGGAGGAGAGGGAAGTTAACTCTGTGTCTGACCCTGGGGGTTTTGTGCTGGGTGAGCGAAGTTAACTCTGTGTCTTACCCTGGGGGTTTGTGATAGGAGAGTGCGGAGGAGAGGGAAGTTAACTCTGCGTCTGACCCTGGGGGTTTGTGATGGGAGAGGGAAGTTAACTCTGTGTCTTACCCTGGGGGCTTGTGAGGGGAGAGTGCGGAGGAGAGGGAAGTTAACTCTGTGTCTGACCCTGGGGGTTTGTGATGGGAGAGTGCAGAGGAGAGGGAAGTTAACTCTGTGTCTGACCCTGGGGGTTTGTGCTGGGAGAGTGAAGTTAACTCTGTGTCTTACCCTGGGGGTTTGTGATAGGAGAGTGCGGAGACGAGGGAAGTTAACTCCGTGTCTTACCCTGGGGGTTTGTGCTGGGTGAGTGAAGTTAACTCTTTGTCTGACCCTGTGGGTTTGTGCTGGGAGAGTGAAGTTAACTCTGTGTCGGACCTGGGGGTTTGTGCTGGCAGAGTGCGGAGGAGAGGGAAGTTAACTCTGTGTCTGACCTTGGGGGTTTGTGATGGGAGAGTGCGGAGGAGAGGGAAGTTAACTCTGTGTCGGACCTGGGGGTTTGTGCTGGCAGAGTGCGGAGGAGAGGGAAGTTAACTCTGTGTCTGACCTTGGGGGTTTGTGATAGGAGAGTGTGGTGGATTGTGAAGTTAACTATGTGTCTGACACTGGGGGTTTGTGATAGGAGAATGCAAAGGAGAGGGAAGTTAACTCTGCGTCTGACCCTGGGGGTTTGTGCTGGGAGAGTGAAGTTAACTCTATGTCTTACCCTGGGTGTTTGTGATAGGAGAGTGTGGAGGAGAGGGAAGTTAACTCTGTGTCTGACCCAGGGGGTTTGTGATAGGAGAGTGCGGAGGAGAGGGAAGTTAACTCTGTGTCAGACCCTCGGTGTTTGTGCTGGGTGAGTGAAGTTAACTCTGTGTCGGACCTGGGGGTTTGTGCTGGGAGAGTGCGGAGGAGAGGGAAGTTAACTCTGTGTCTGACCCTGGGGGCTTGTGAGGGGAGAGTGCGGAGGAGAGGGAAGTTAACTCTGTGTCTGACCCTGGGGGTTTGTGATAGGAGAGTGCGGAGGAGAGGGAAGTTAACTCTGTGTCTGACCCTGGGGGTTTGTGATAGGAGAGTGTGGTGGATTGTGAAGTTAACTATGTGTCTGACACTGGGGGGTTTGTGATAGGAGAATGCAGAGGAGAGGGAAGTTAACTCTGTGTCTGACCCTGGGGATTTGTGATGGGAGAGTGCGGAGGAGAGGGAAGTTAACTCTGCGTCTGACCCTGGGGGTTTGTGATAGGAGAATGCAGAGGAGAGGGAAGTTAACTCTGTGTCTGACCCTGTTGGTTTGTGCTGGGAGAATGCAGAGGAGAGGGAAGTAACTCTGCGTCTGACCCTGGGGGTTTGTGATAGGAGAATGCAGAGGAGAGGGAAGTTAACTCTGTGTCTGACCCTGGGGGTTTGTGCTGGGAGAGTGCGGAGGAGAGCGATGTAAACTCTGTGTCTGACTTCGGCAGCGTGTGAAGCTTCAGTCTGTTTCTGACGCGGAGGGTCTGCGATGCGATAGTCTGCAAGAAACCTCACTGTGTCTGACACTGGGTTTGTGTGATGGGACGACGTGGAGAGACGCTCACTCTGTTCCTGACACCAGGAGTGTGCGATCGCATAGAATGGAGTTCGCTTCACTCAGTTTCTGTGCGATTGGACGCTGCAGAGGGAAGTTCACTGTGGCTGACCCCTGCAGTCAAACCCTGTGTATGACCCTGGCGCGGTGTGGACCAAACTTCACTGTGTGTGTGATACCGGGAGTGTGTGATGGGATGGTGCTGAGGGAGCCTCAGGCAGTTTCTGATACAAACTGTTTCTCTCCCAGCTGAACCTATTGTATCGTGCGTGGAAAATAAAGACAAACCCTCTCTGAGCCCCTTCTCTCGTTTTCTCTCTCTCCCACTCCGACCTTCTCTTTCCCTCTTACCCCTCTACCTCTCAGTCTCCCCTTGTCATCCACTCTCCCCTCCCTCGTCCTCTCTCCGTTTTGTACCTCATCTTACTCTCTCATTCCCCCTCACTCCATTCTCTCCCCGTCACTGCCCCTTTCCTCTCTCCCTCCTTCAACCTCTCGCTCCTATTTCCCTCTCCCCTGCCACTGACTCTATCAGTTCCATTTTCTCTCTCTGTTTCTCCCTCTCCTCTCCCTCTCAGAATTTCCCTCACTCTCCCCCTTTCTTTCCTCCATCTCTGTGCCCCTCCCTCTCCACTCTCGCTCGCTCGTTCTCCCTGTTCTCTACCCATCTCTCAAACTCTCTATCTCCATCCCCATTCTCTCTTCCTTCTCTTTTTGCCCACATTCTCAATCCTCTCCCCTCTGTCACACTCACCGGTCTCCCATTCTCGCTCTCCACTTTGCACCCTTCCCCTCTCTATCGCTCCATCGGTCTCTTCCACCCTCTCTCTCCCATCTCGATCAGACATGTTTTAACCACCACATCGATCGTTTTGCGCTCTCTCCCCTTCTGTCTTCCCTCACCCCTCTTGCTGTCTCCCATCCCACTCAGCCCCTATGTTATCTATTTTTCCGTACTCTCTCTTCACCTCTCTCCATCTCCCCATTCTCTAAAACTCCCTAAAATTATCTTGCTTTGTCTCCCAAACGATCTGACATCCACCAACTCAGAGCTGATGATTGGGAAGGGCGAAGCCCCCATTTGCCTCTTTCTCTATCGTTTACATTCCTTTTCCCTCATCCCTCCCCTTCCTGCTTTCCACTTTCTGCTTTGTCCCACCATCTCTCTCCTCTCTATTCCCCACTCCGCTCGCTCACATTCCTTCTCTCCCCCTCTCTTCCACCCATTCACCTGGCCCTACATTCTCCCACTCTCTCCCAATAATCTCCTCCTCTATTTCTCTAAACTTACACCCCGTCACCTCCGGTTTCCCTATCTCCATCACTCCTACTTTCCCTTCTCTCGCACCTCACTCCCAAAACACCCTCTTCTCTCGTTTCTTTACCCACTCAGTCCACGGCCACACAGTTCCCTCTCTGACTGCCGACCCCAAATCTCCTCATTTCCTCCCTCCAACCATTTCTCCCCTCTCTCATTATTCTTATCTCAGTCGACCACCCTCTCGCACATCCTCAACCCACCCACACTTGCTGCATCCCCACCCCCTGCTCTCGGTTCCTCTCTTTGTCGGCTGTTCATCTGCTGCTCGTTGGTGTCGATCTGACTCACTGTCAAAACGGGCTTCCACTGACAACGGTTACTTCCCCTTCCGAGCTCAGCGAGGCAGAGAATCCTCGACAGGATGGACGCCAGAGAGACTTACATGAATGTGATATTCGCAAACCCGTACCCACGGTCTCCTTCTCGAGGTGAGTGGGGCAGAGAGACGGAGGGAGGGAGTTTAAATCTAAGTTTGTCCACAAGGGCGTGTGATGGAAGAGTGTGGAAGGAGCTTCCCTCTACGTCTGGCCATCTGAGGGGGAGGGGAGCTGCTATGATGCAACAATGCAGGGGCAGATTTTCTCTGTGTCGGACCCCGGGAGTGTGTGATGGGACGGTGCGGAGTGAGATTCACTCTGTGTCTGACCCCGGGAGTGTGTGATGGACGGTGCGGAGGGGGATTCACTCTGTGTCTGACCTCAGGACTGTGTGATGGGACGGTGTGGAGGGTGATTCACTCTGTGTCTGACCCCGGCAGTGTGTGATGGGACGGTGTGGAGGGAGATTCACTCTGTGTCTGACCCCGGGAGTGTGTGATGGGACGGTGTGGAGGGAGATTCACTCTGTGTCTGACCCCGGGAGTGTGTGATGGGACGGTGTGGAGGGAGATTCACTCTGTGTCTGACCCCGGGAGTGTGTGATGGGACGGTGTGGAGGGAGATTCACTCTGTGTCTGACCCCGGGAGTGTGTGATGGGACGGTGTGGAGGGGGATTCACTCTGTGTCTGACCCCGGGAGTGTGTGATGGGATGGTGTGGAGGGAGATTCACTCTGTGTCTGACCCCGGGAGTGTGTGATGGGACGGTGTGGATGGAGATTCACTCTGTGTCTGACCCCGGGAGTGTGTGATGGGACGGTGTGGAGGGAGATTCACTCTGTGTCTGACCCCGGGAGTGTGTGATGGGACCGTGTGGAGGGAGATTCACTCTGTGTCTGGCCCCGTGATTGTGTGATGGGACGGTGTGGATGGAGATTCAGTCTGTGTCTGACCCCGGGAGTGTGTGATGGGACGGTGTGGAGGGAGTTTCACTCTGTGTCTGACACCGGGAGAGTGTGATGGGACGGTCTGGAGGGATATTCACTCTGTGTCTGTCCCCGGGAGTGTGTGATGGGACGGTGTGGAGGGAGATTCACTCTGTGTCTGTCCCCGGGAGTGTGTGATGGGACGGTGTGGAGGGAGATTCACTCTGTGTCTGACCCCGTGAGTGTGTGATGGGACGGTGTGGAGGGAGTTTCACTCTGTGTCTGACACCGGGAGAGTGTGATGGGACGGTGTGGAGGGATATTCACTCTGTGTCTGTCCCCGGGAGTGTGTGATGGGACGGTGTGGAGGGAGATTCACTCTGTGTCTGTCCCCGGGAGTGTGTGATGGGACGGTGTGGAGGGAGATTCACTCTGTGTCTGACCCCGGGAGTGTGGGATGGAACGGTGTGGAGGGAGAGTCGAACTGTGTCTGACCCCGGGAGTGTGTGATGTGACGCTGTTGAGGCAGATTCACTCTGTGTCTGACCCCGGGAGTTTTGTGATGGGACGGTGTGGAGGGGGATCCACTCTGTGTCTGACCCCGGGAATGTTTGATGGGTCAGTGTGGAAGGGGTTTCTGGCCTAGGACTGTGCGACGGGACGCTGTAGAGGGAAGATCACTGTGTCTGACCTCGGCAGTCAGACCCTGTCTATGGCCCTGGCGCGGTGTGGAGGGAAATTCACTGTGTGTGTGATACTGGGAGTGTGTGTTTTGGACGGTTTTTGCGGGACCCTGAGGCAGCATCTGATACTCACTGTTTTTTTTCCCAGCTGAAGCTAGTGTATCGTACGTGGAATTTAACTTCAAAACCTTCCCTGAGCCCTTTATCTCGCTTTCCCTTTCACCCACACTATCCTTCTCTTTCCCTGTTCCCTCGCTACGACTCTTTGCCCCTTTCTCATCGACTCTCCCCTCCATCGTCCTCTGTCCGCTTTGTTCCTCATCTCACCCTCTCATTTCACCTTTCTCCTCATCACTGCCGCTTCTCCCTCTCTCTCTCTTTGAACCTGTCTCCTACCTCCCCCTCCCCTGTCACTGACGCTATCTGTTCCATTTTGTATCTGCTTCTTTCCCCCCGTCTCCTCTCCCTCTCCCAGATTCCCCCTCTCTTCCCTCCCACTCGCTGTCCCTCCCTCTCCACTCTCACTCGCTCGTTCTCCCCTACTCACCTCTCAACCTCCCTATCCCGATCCCCCCTCTCTTCCCTCTCTTTTTGCCCACTTTCACAATCCTCTCCCTTCTGTCACATTCCCTACTCCCCTATTCCTGCTTTCCCCGCCCCTTTGCACACTTTCCCTCTCTATCGCTTCCTGGTTCTCTTCCACACTCTCTCTCCCAATTCGATCACGCATGTGTCAACCAGTCCATCAATCCTTTTACCCTCGCTCCCCTTCTGTCTACCCTTACCCCTCTTGCTGCCTCTCACCCACTCACCCCCGTGTTACCTCTTCTTTCCGTAATCTCTCTTCCACTCTCTCCCTGTCCCCCATTCACTCATACTGTCTCACATTCTCTCGCTTTATCTCCCAGACTGAACTCCGCCTACTCGGAGCTGAACATTTGGAAAGTCGAGCTCCCCATTTGTGTCTCCCTGCATCGTTGACATTCCCTTTCCCTCTCTCTCTCCTTCCTATCCCTCGCTCCGCTCCCTCATTCCTTCTCTCTCCCTCTCTTCCACGCATTCACATGCCCCCTCTCTTCTCCCTCTCCCAATCATCTCCGCCTCTATTCTGTAACCCTCTACCCTGTCCAATCCGGTTCAACCATCTCCATCACTCTTACTTTCCCTCCTATTCCACCTCACTCCCAACGCTCCCTCTTCTCTCATTCCTTTACCCATTCAGTCCACGTCCACACATTTCCCACTCTTACTACCGACCCCCAATCTCCTCACTCTCTCCCTCCACCATTTCTCCCCTCTCTCACTATTCTTATCTCATTCGATCACCCTCTCGCACACCCTCATACCCTCCCCACCCAGACTTGCTGCATCCCCACCCTCTGATCCCGCTTCCTCTCTTTACCATCTGTTCACCTGCTGCTTGTTGGTGTCGATCTGACTCATTGTCAAAACGGGCTTCCTCTGACAACGGTCACTTCCCCTTTTGAGCTCAGAGACGCAGAGCATCCTCGACAGGATGGACGGCAGAGATGCTTACATGAAGTTCACTGTGTCTGACCACGGCAGTCAGTCCCTGTGTATGACCCTGGCGCGGTGTGGAGGGAACTTCACTGTGTGTGTGATACCGGGAGTGTGCAATGGGACGGTGGTGAGGGAGTCTCAGGTAGTCTCTGATACTCACTGTTTTTCTTCCATCTGAACCTAATGTATCGTACGTGGAAAATAAAGTATACCCCTCTCTGAGCCCCTTCTCCCGATCTCTCTCTCAACCAAACGATCCTTCCCTTTCCCTCTTACCCCTCTACCTCTCTATTAAACCTTCTCAACCACTCTCCCCTCCCTCGTCCTCGGTCTGATTTGCGCCTCATATCACCCTCTCGTTTCCTCTCTCTCCATGATCTCCCCATCACAGCCCCTTCCCTCTCTGTCCCTCCTTCAACCTCTCTCCTACCTCCCCCTCTCCGTCACTGACGCTTTCTGTTCCATTCTCTCTCTCTCTCTCTCTTTTCCCGTCTCCCCTCCCTCTCACACTTTCCCTCTCTCTTTACCCGTCTCTTTCCTGCCTCTGTCTCCACTCTCGTTCTCTCCTTTGCACTCTTCCCCTCTCTATCGCTCCCTTGGTCTCTTCCTCCCTCACTCTGCCACTTCCATCACGCATATTTCAACCACCGCAGCAATCACTTTTACCCTCTCTCCACTTCTGTTTTCCCTCACCCCTCTTGCTGTCTCCCATCCCTCTCTCCCCCTCTGTTAGTCTTCTGTCCGTATTCCCTTTTTCCCTCTCCCGCCACCTCCCCATTCTCTAACACTCTCTCTCACATTCTCTCGCTTTGTCTTCCAGACGGTCTGACCTGCACCTACTCAGAGCTGATGATTGGGAAAGGCGAACACCCCAGCGATCATGATGTGGAATCGCCCGTTGCCTCGGGACCCGGCGAGTGGCCAATCACTGCACAGACAGGTCAGTGATCTCGACAATGACGTCATTGTGGATAAGTGGCGTGTCATGGGCCCAAGTACCCAAGTTTGCAATGCATCCGCCTCGACCGCTTCTCTGTCAGCTCGTTTCATAGACTGACCGCCATCTCGGTAACAAAAGGTTGTCGATCGGCTCTCCAATTAAATCTCTTCCCCATCTCACCTCAGGCCTGTGCGCTTCGGTCCACGATTCCCCAAGTCTCTGGAAAATAGCTGTGCGTATTCACTCTGTCTGTGCCCCTCGTGGCTTCAGAAACCCCTGAAAGGTCACCCCTGTCCTACAAGGTATATTATTGCCTTCAGCGCAACCTCGCTTCGTAACTCAGTCTCTGGAGGCACCGCAACATCTTCCTCTGCACTCTCTCCTGTTCGATTGCATCTTTCCTAGAGCAGGACGATGAAAGCTGAATAACGGACCCCGTGTGCGGCCTTACCGACGTCCTGTACAACATCTTCCCCTGCACTCTCTCCTGTTCGATTGCATCTTTCCAAGAGCAGGGTGATGAAAGCTGAATAACGTACCCCGTGTGCGGCCTTACCGACGTCCTGTACAACATCTTCCTCTGCACTCTTTCCTGTTCGATTGCATCTTTCCGAGAGCAGGACGACGAAAGCTGAATAACGTACCCCGTGTGCGGCCTTACCGACGTCCTGTACAACATCTTCCTCTGCACTCTCTCCTGTTCGATTGCATCTTTCCGAGAGCAGGACGATGAAAGCTGAATAACGTACCCCGTGTGCGGCCTTACCGACGTCCTGTACAACATCTTCCTCTGCACTCTCTCCTGTTCGATTGCATCTTTCCGAGAGCAGGACGATGAAAGCTGAATAACGTACCCCGTGTGCGGCCTTACCGACGTCCTGTACAACATCTTCCTCTGCACTCTCTCCTGTTCGATTGCATCTTTCCGAGAGCAGGACGATGAAAGCTGAATAACGTACCCCGTGTGCGGCCTTACCGACGTCCTGTACAACATCTTCCTCTGCACTCTCTCCTGTTCGATTGCATCTTTCCGAGAGCAGGACGATGAAAGCTGAATAACGTACCCCGTGTGCGGCCTTACCGACGTCCTGTACAACATCTTCCTCTGCACTCTCTCCTGTTCGATTGCATCTTTCCGAGAGCAGGACGATGAAAGCTGAATAACGTACCCCGTGTGCGGCCTTACCGACGTCCTGTACAACATCTTCCTCTGCACTCTCTCCTGTTCGATTGCATCTTTCCGAGAGCAGGACGATGAAAGCTGAATAACGTACCCCGTGTGCGGCCTTACCGACGTCCTGTACAACATCTTCCTCTGCACTCTCTCCTGTTCGATTGCATCTTTCCGAGAGCAGGACGATGAAAGCTGAATAACGTACCCCGTGTGCGGCCTTACCGACGTCCTGTACAACATCTTCCTCTGCACTCTCTCCTGTTCGATTGCATCTTTCCGAGAGCAGGACGATGAAAGCTGAATAACGTACCCCGTGTGCGGCCTTACCGACGTCCTGTACAACATCTTCCTCTGCACTCTCTCCTGTTCGATTGCATCTTTCCGAGAGCAGGACGATGAAAGCTGAATAACGGACCCCGTGTGCGGCCTTACCGACGTCCTGTACAACATCTTCCTCTGCACTCTCTCCTGTTCGATTGCATCTTTCCGAGAGCAGGACGATGAAAGCTGAATAACGTACCCCGTGTGCGGCCTTACCGACGTCCTGTACAACATCTTCCTCTGCACTCTCTCCTGTTCGATTGCATCTTTCCGAGAGCAGGACGATGAAAGCTGAATAACGTACCCCGTGTGCGGCCTTACCGACGTCCTGTACAACATCTTCCTCTGCACTCTTTCCTGTTCGGTTGCATCTTTCCGCGAGCAGGACGACGAAAGCTGAATAACGTACCCCGTGTGCGGCCTTACCGACGTCCTGTACAACATCTTCCTCTGCACTCTCTCCTGTTCGATTGCATCTTTCCGAGAGCAGGACGATGACAGCTGAATAACGTACCCCGTGTGCGGCCTTACCGACGTCCTGTACAACATCTTCCTCTGCACTCTCTCCTGTTCGATTGCAAGGATGTTGCCGGGACTTGAGAAACAGACTTACAGAGAAAGGTTGAATAGGTTAGGACTTTATTCCCTGGAGCGTAGAAGAATGAGGGGAGATTTGATAGAGGAATATCAAATGATGATGGATATAGATAGAGAGAATGCAAGCAGGCTTTTTCCACTGAGGGTAGGGGAGAAAAAAAAAACAAGAGAAGATGAGTTAACGGTAAAGGGGGAAACGGTTAAAGGGAACATCGTGCGGGCTCCTTCATACAGAGAGTGGTGGGAGTGTGGAATGAGCTGCCAGATGAAGTGGCAAATGCGGGCTCACTTATAACATTTGAGAAAAACTTGGACATGTACATGGATGAGAGGTGTATGGAGGGTTATGGGCCAGGTGCAGGTCAGTGGGACTAGGCAGAAAAATGTTTCGGCACAGCCATGAAGGGCCGAAAAGCCTGTTTCTGTTCTGTAATGTTCTATGGTTCTCTGGTTCTGGTCCCGGCTTTTCTGGTTTTATGGTCTAATGATTTTCCAGAAAGGTATATCATCTGGAACCTAACAACTACCATCCCGATCTGATCCGTCCACCGCAATTAAAATTAGTCAGACAGAACTCTTTGCTTTCCACATGTTCCTCCAGAATAGACAGCCATCTGGGTCTTGCTAATCGCCGTGTTATAGTCTATCTACGCTCCATCTAATCTCCGTGCCTAATTTGACTTACCTGGTCAAATTATCCCGGCAAGTCACCCTGGGTCTCACACCACCTAGAATTCTCCTGCCTCTTCCATTATCCACCCGCTCTATCTTCTCCTCTCCATCCCTCTATCAGTGCTCAGTGTTCCTTCTCTGCCTCTCCCAACCCTCTCTTCCATCGTCTGGAGTTATCTGCCTTCAGGGAACTTGTGAATGGATGCATTAAAGTCAGTGTGCGGTATGCCCACCAATCCGAGCAAATCAGTCAGTCAAATCCCCCTGGTCCCCACACCATTATACAGACCGGCCTACAAAGTGGAAGCGAGAAATGCCTGATTGAGTTCCCACACACATCAGGTCTACTTCCCTGTTCTAATGAACCGTCCTGGTTTCTCACTCATAATACAGAGATACTGTTCCGCCCGTGACCACAAAAAAGCTGCAGGGCTCTGTGGACACAGCTACTCACAGCTCCGAAACCAGCCTCCCCTCCATGGACTCTGACTGTACTTCCTGCTGCCTCGGGAAAGCAGCCAGCTTCATCAAAAATCTACCTTCACCCACCCCCACCCATCCCTCTTCTGCACCAACTCCATGGGCAGGGAGTTACGAAAGCATGTATCACCAGGACACAGAACAGAGAAATCTATAGCACATTACAGTCCCTTCGGCCCACAATGTTGTGCCGACCATCTAACCGAATACAGAGACGGCCTAGAAATTCCCTAGTCGCAAGCTCGTCATATATCCAATGTGTGAGAAAAGAGGGTTTCATACCATAATAGAACGAGGAGCAAAATAGTACAAACAGAATCCTCTGTCTTTTCCCTCTCTGTCTGCATTTCTCTCTCGCTCCCTCTGTCCCTCTGTCTCCTCCCACCACTCTACCCCTCTCTCCTTCGTTCTTTCGCTATCGCTTTCACACTTCTCACTCCCCCTTCACTCTATCCTCTCTCCCTCTTCTCTATCCGTCTCTCCCTCTCCTAATTCTTTCCCTTTTCCCTCTTCCCATTCTCTCCATTCCCGCCCATCGCCCCCATCTCCCACCCTCTTTCCCTCTCCATCCACTCATTCCACCCTTTCTCTCCTGCTCGATTTCCCCGTCTTTCTCCTCTGACTTCACTCTCTCGCTGACCTCCTCTCCCTGCCTCTCAGCCCTGTCTGTCACCCTCACTTAACACTCTCTCGTTACTCTCTTTTCCTCTCACTCTGTTCAAACTTTTTGTTCGCACTCACCGCATTCTCTGACGATCTCTCCTCCTCCATTTCTCTCTCTCTCTCTCTCATTCTCTCGTAGACTGTCTGAACGCCACCTATTCAGTGGTGATACTTCCGAAAGAGGAACCTCTCATCGATGAGAATGAAGATCCTCCCATTGCCTCGGGACCCGCCGAAATAACAGAGTCTGCACAAGCAGACGTCACAATATTGACGTCATTCTGAATATGTCACGTGCCCGATGCCCACGTATTCAAGTCCTAAAGCATCTGCATCGATCACTTCCTCTGGCAGCTCGTTCCAGCTTGTGGTAAAAAAAAAGTCGTCACTCGGTTACCCTGTTGAAACTCTTTCTGCTATCATCTTAGACCTGTGCGCTTCGGTTCTCGATTCTCGAAGCTTAGAAAAAATTACTCTGCACATTCATCTGTTCTGTTCTCCACGTGGTTTTATACACCACTGTAAGTTCACCCCTGCAATGTAAGGTATATTGTCCCGACCTGCCCAGCCTCTCTCTGCAACTCAGTCGCTCGGGCCCCGGGACACCGCACTCCAAGTGCAGCCTCACCGACGGCTTGTGCAATTGTAGTGTGACCTCTTGCCTCCCCTTCTCAGTAGCCAATCACGAGAGCCGACGCGTTAGACACGTTTTTCGCCGCCCTGTCTACGTGTGACTTAACTTTCAGGAAATTGTGTACCGTACCCCTAGACCCCTATGTTGTGTAACATTTCACGGCGTTGCACCCGTTCTCTGTGAAAATCCGACGCTTTTTTTCTCTTCTTGAACTACAACAGCTTGCCCTTGTCCGAATTAAATAGCATTTGCCACTGCTCAGCCCACTTCCCCAGCTGACCGATATCCCCCTGAAATGTCTACACTTTTAACAACGCCACCAACGTTAGAGTCGTCTGCAAGCTCACCAGCAGCATCTTGTATAATTTGCTACAAATGGTCAATATAGTTGACGAAGGTCACACCCTCGAACTGCTGGTGAACGCCGCTAGTGACGGGCATCCAGCCTGAGAAGTCTTCTGAAACCCTAAAGCTTTGCCCCACAGCAAAGGCAATTGTATATCCAGATACACAGCCCTCGCTGCGTCGCACGCCATCTTCTAGAGCGGTTTAAAATCTCAGACCTAGTTAATAAATGGAATTACATAGATGGTACAGCACATACAGGCACTTCGGCCCACAATGTTTTGCCGACCCTCAACCCTGCCTCCCATATAACCCCCCACCTTAAATTCCTCCATATACCTGTCTAGTAGTCTCTTAAACTTCTCTACTGTATCTGCCTCCACCACTGACTCAGGCAGTTCATTCTGCGCACAAACCACTCTCTGAGTGAAGAACCTTCTTCTAATATCCCCCTTGAACTTCCCTCTTCCCCTTGACTTAAAGTCATGTTATCTTGTACTGAGCAGTTGTGCCCTGGGGAAGAGGCGCTGGCTGTCCACTCTATCTATTCGTCTCAATATCTTGTATACCTCTGTCATGTCTCCTCTCATCCTCCTCCTCTCCAAAGAGTAAAGCCCTAGCTCCCTTAATCTCTGATCATAATCCATACTCTGTAAACCAAGCTGTTTACCGGTAAATCTCCTCTGTACTCTTTCCAGTGCTTCCACATCCTTCCTATAGTGAGACGACCAGAAATGGACACACAGTACTCCATGTGTGGCCTAACCAGTGTTTTATAGAGCTGCATCATTACATCGCGTCTCTTAAAATCTATCCGTCGACCTATGAAAGCAAACACCCCATACGCTTTCTTAACCAGCCTATCTACCTGCGAGGCAACTTTCAGGGATCTGTGGACATATACCCCCGGTTCTCTCAGCTCCTCCACTCTACTAAGTATCCTGCCATTTACTTTGTACTCTGTCTTGGAGTTAGTCCTTCTAAAGTGTACCACCTCACACTCCTCCGGGCTGAACTCCATCTGGCACTTCTCAACCCACTACTGCATCCTATTAATGTCTCTCTGCCATCTTCTACAATCTTCCACGATATCCACAACACCACCAACCATTGAGTCGTCTGCAAACTTGCCAATCATCCAATCTCCCTATCGTCCTCCTCCCTCCTGTTCTATCTGCTCCATTATTTCTCCGTCGCTCTCTATCTCCCTGTCTTCCATCATTCAGAGCGATCTGCAATCTGGGATCTTGTGAACTGACTTATTAAATTCAACGTTCATTACCAATCCGCACAAATCAGTCTGACAAATCTCCCTGTGACCCACACCATTCTACAGAGCAGCCTATAAAGTGGAAACATTAACCTGCCTGACTGAGTTCCCGGCAGATCACGTCTGTCACCCTGCTAAGATGAACCTCCCTGCTTCCTCAATCAAAATACAGAAACTACTTTACCCGCGACCGCAAGAAACTGCAGAGCACTGTGTACACAGCTTAGCACATCTCTGAAACCAGCCTTCCCTCCATGGGTCCTGTCTACACCTCATGCTGACCCGGTAAAGCTGTTAACAAAGTGATGAGCTTAGAGCGTGGATGAGTACATGGAGATATGACGTGGTGATCATTACAGAGGCTTGTATGGCTCAGGGAGAGGAACGGTTCCTTTAAGTGCCGGGTTTTAGATGTTTCAGGAAGGACAGGGAGGCAAAAGAGGTGGGTGTGGCAGAGTTGATCGAAGATAGCTTCACAGTTGCAGAGAAGGTGGACGCCATGGACGGATTGTCTACGGAATCTCAGTGGTTGGAGGTTAGGAACAGGAAGGGGTCAATAACTTTACTGTTTTTTTTTTATAGTCCGCTCAATAGTAACAGGAATATCAAGGAGCAGATACGGAAACAGATCCTGGAAAGGTGTAATTATAACAGAGTTGTCGTGATGGGAGATTATAATTTCCCAAATATAGATAAGCATCTTCCTAGAGCAAGGGGTTTTGATGTGGTCGAGTTTGTTAGGTGTGTTCAGGAAGGTTTATTGACACAATATGTAGATCAGTCTGAAAGAGGAGAGTCTGTACTTGATTTGGCATTGGGAAATTAACCAGCTCAGGTGTTAGATCTCTCAGACGAAGCGCATTTTGGAGAAAATGATCTTATTTCTATCTCCTTTACATTAGCATTGGAGAGAGAGAGGAACGGATGGAAAAGCTTTTAATTGGAGTAAGGAGAATTATGAGGCAAGCAGGCAGGAAATTGGAAGATTAATTGGAAACAGATGTTCCCAGGGTAAAGTACCCGAGAAATGTGGGAAATATTGAGGGGATATTTGTGTAGTGTTCTGTATAGGTACATTCCAATGAGACAGTGAAGTTACGTTAGCGTGCAGGAACCGTGGTGTAGAAAAGTTGTAATAAATCTAGTGAAGAAGAAAAAAAAACTTACAGAAGTTTCGGAGAGCTAGGTTATGTTAGAGATCTAGAAGATTGTAAGGCTAATAGAAAGGATCTGCAAAAAATAACTCTCTTCTCCTAAACTCTATCCCATGATTCATAAAGGCCAATACACCGTACGCCTTCTTAACCACAGAGTCAATCTGCGCAGCTGCTTTGAGCGTCGTTAGGACTCGATCCCCAAGATCTCTCTGATCCTCCAAACTGCCAGGAGTCTTGCCATAAATACTATATTCTGCCATCATATTTGACCTACCAAAATGAACAGCTTCTCACTTATCTGGGTTGAACTCCCTCTGCCACTTCTCAGCCCAGTTATGCATCACACCAATGCCCCGCTGTAACCTCTGACAGCCCTCAACACTATCCACAACACCTCCAAACTTTGCGTCATTAGCAAAATTACCAAACCATTCCTCAACTTCCTCATCCAGGTCATTTATATTAAAAAAAAACCCCCGAAGAGTAAGGGACCTAGGAGAGATCTCTGAGGCTCTCCACTGGTGGCCAACTGCCATTCAGAATATGACACGTCTACAACCACTCTTTGTCTTCTGTGGGAAAGCCAGTTCTGGATCCACAAAGGAATGTCACTTTGCATCACTTGCCTCCTTACTTTCTCAATAAGCCTTACATAGGTTACCTTATCAAATGTCTTGCTGAAATCCATATACAGTACATCTACTGCTCTTCCTTCCTCAATGTGATTAGTCACACCCTCAAAAAATTCAATCAGGCTCGTAAGGCAGGACCTGACCTTGTCAAAGCCATGCTGGCTACTACTAGCCACATTATACCTCTCCAAATTCAATCAGGCTCGTAAGGCAGGACTTGACCTTGTCAAAGCCATGCTGATTACTACTAGCCACATTATACCTCTCCAAATTCAATCAGGCTCGTAAGGCAGGACCTGACCTTGTCAAAGCCATGCTGACTACTACTAGCCACATTATACCTCTCCAAATTCAATCAGGCTCGTAAGGCAGGACTTGACCTTCTCAAAGCCATGCTGTCTACTACTAGCCACATTATACCTCTCCAAATTCAACCAGGTTCCTAGGGCAGGACCTGTCCTTGTCAAAGCCATGCTGACTACTACTAGCCACATTATACCTCTCCAAATTCAATCAGGTTCCTAGGGCAGGACTTGACCTTCTCAAAGCCATGCTGTCTACTACTAGCCACACTATACCTCTCCAAATTCAATAAGGCTCGTAAGGCAGGGCCTGACCTTGTCAAAGCCATGCTGACTACTACTAGCCACATTATACCTCTCCAAATTCAATCAGGTTCCTAGGGCAGGACCTGACCTTATCAAAGCCATGCTGACAACTACTAGCCACATTATACCTCTCCAAATTCAACCAGGTTCCTAGGGCAGGACCTGTCCTTGTCAAAGCCATGCTGACTACTACTAGCCACATTATACCTCTCCAAATTCAATCAGGTTCCTAGGGCAGGACCTGACCTTATCAAAGCCATGCTGACAACTACTAGCCACATTATACCTCTCCAAATTCAACCAGGTTCCTAGGGCAGGACCTGACCTTATCAAAGCCATGCTGACTACTACCAGTCACATTATACCTCTCCAAATTCAATCAGGTTCCTAGGGCAGGACCTGTCCTTGTCAAAGCCATGCTGATTACTACTAGCCACATTATACCTCTCCAAATTCAACCAGGTTCCTAGGGCAGGACCTGACCTTATCAAAGCCATGCTGACAACTATTAGCTACACTATACCTCTCCAAATTCAATCAGGTTCCTAGGGCAGGACCTGTCCTTGTCAAAGCCATGCTGACTACTACTAGCCACATTATACCTCTCCAAATTCAATCAGGTTCCTAGGGCAGGACCTGACCTTATCAAAGCCATGCTGACAACTACTAGCCACATTATACCTCTCCAAATTCAACCAGGTTCCTAGGGCAGGACCTGACCTTATCAAAGCCATGCTGACTACTACTAGCCACATTATACCTCTCCAAATTCAATCAGGTTCCTAGGGCAGGACCTGTCCTTGTCAAAGCCATGCTGACTACTACTAGCCACATTATACCTCTCCAAATTCAATCAGGTTCCTAGGGCAGGACCTGTCCTTGTCAAAGCCATGCTGACTACTACCAGTCACATTATACCTCTCCAAATTCAATCAGGCTCGTAAGGCAGGGCCTGACCTTGTCAAAGCCATGCTGACTACTACTGGCCACGTTATACATCTCCAAATTCAATCAGGCTCGTAAGGCAGGACTTGACCTTGTCAAAGCCATGCTGACTACTACTAGCCACATTATACCTCTCCAAATTCAATCAGGCTCGTAAGGCAGGACCTGACCTTGTCAAAGCCATGCTGACTACTACTAGCTACACTATACCTCTCCAAATTCAATCAGGTTCCTAGGGCAGGACCCGACCTTGTCAAAGCCATGCTGACTACTACTAGCCACATTTTACCTCTCCAAATTCAATCAGGTTCCTAGGGCAGGACCCGACCTTGTCAAAGCCATGCTGACTACTACTAGCCACATTATACCTCTCCAAATTCAATCAGGTTCCTAGGGCAGGACCTGTCCTTGTCAAAGCCATGCTGACTACTACTAGCCACATTATACCTCTCCAAATTCAATCAGGTTCCTAGGGCAGGACCTGACCTTGTCAAAGCCATGCTGACAACTATTAGCTACACTATACCTCTCCAAATTCAATCAGGTTCCTAGGGCAGGACCTGACCTTGTCAAAGCCATGCTGACTACTACTGGCCACATTTTACCTCTCCAAATTCAATCAGGCTCGTAAGGCAGGACTTGACCTTGTCAAAGCCATGCTGACTACTACTAGCCACATAATACCTCTCCAAATGTTCATAAGTCCAGTCTCTCAGGATCTTCTCCAGCAACTTGCCAACCACTGAGGTAAGGCTCACTGGTCCATAATTTCCTGGCCTATCTCGACCCCCTTTCTTAAATAAAAGAACAACATCCGCAAACCTCCAGTCCTCGGCATCATCGCTAGTGGGTCAGAAACCTCCTCCCTATCCTCCCACAGTAGCATGGGGTACATCTCATCCGATCCCGGCGATGTATCCAACTTGATGCTTTCCAAAAGCTCCAGCACATCATTTTTTCTTAATACCTATATGTTCAAGCTTTTCAGTCCGCTGCAAGTCATCACAACAATCACCAAGATCTTTTTTCCATAGTGAGTACTGAAGTAAAGTATTGATTAAGTACCTCTGCTATTTCCTGCGGTTCCATGCACCCTTTCCTACAATCACAATCAGATTTGATAGTCCTACTCTTTCAGGTCTTATCCTCACGCACTTCACATACTTGTAGAATGTTTCCCTTAGTCCTGCCCGGAAAGGCCTTGTTATGGCCCATTTCCATTTTATGCTCCTTCCCATTAGCCTTATAGGTTTCTAGTTCTCTAACATTTACCTCGCTCTCTGAAGCTTTTGTAAGCTTTTCTTTTCTTCTTGACTAGATTCATTACAGGCTTTGTACAATACGGTTCCTGTCCCCTACCCTACCCTACAGGAACTTCAGCTCGACGCACCAGGCGCGGATGTGGCCGTCCGGGAGGCTGGGTATCTCCCGGACTTCCCACATCTAACACACAGTATAGAATACCGGCCTTACAGACATACTTACTGTTCTATTCCTACAGGTAGCTTACCTTGTCTCGATCCGATATCGCTGGAGCCCGAATGTACCAAATCCCTGCCACTCTGTCTCAGATCACTCCTTTCACAACCGCTCCTTTGGTGAACGCTCCGCTAGGCAGTGTCTCCCTTTTGTGGCTGAACATTCCCTGCTATCCGACTCATGATTGGTGCTCCGGTTACAGCCACTGACAGGCCACATACAATGGACTAAAATTCTCGAAGCCCCCTTTATAAATAACCACTGCAGACCTACGAGAATTCCCATTTCATAAAGCTCTGTTGACGCCGCCGACAGGCAAAGTACATTCTCTGCCAGTCTATCCTCCTTTTATTTCTCTCTCTCTCTCTCTCTCATTCTCTCTCAGACGGTCTGAACTCCACCGACTCAGTGCTGAACCTTCCGAAAGATGAATATCTCGTGGAAGAGTATGAAGATCCTCCCATTGCCTCGGGACCCGCCGATATGTCAGTGACTGCACAGGCAGGTCAGTGTTCACAGTAATGCCGTCACGCTGAAGGGGTCACGTGCTTTACGCATATGTGTTCAAGTTCAAATGCATCTGCTTCGACCACTTCCTCTGGCAGCTCTTTCCACAGACGGACCACCGTCTGGGTAAAAACAAAGTTGTCACTCTTGTCCCCACTTACTGCTGTCACCGTATCCCAGAGTGTTTTGGTCCACGATTGTCCAAGCCTAGAGAAAAATTACGCTGTGCGTTCACCTTCTCTGAGCCCATGCGGTTTTACACAACTCCCTCACGTCATCTCTGCACTCCAAAGTATAAAGTCTCCATAACTCAGTCACTCGAGTCCCTGCAATGTCGTGGTAAATCTCCTCTGTACTGTCTCCAGCTCAGTGGCAGCTTATCCGGTGGAGGACGTGGGAAACGGAACACTCTACTCCAAGCGTGGCTTCACTGACGGCTGTACATTTCCAACTTGACCTCCCTACTCCTGTACTCATTGCCCTGACTGACGAAGGACGGCTCGACTGAGGCTTTCTTCACCGCCCTGCCTACCCGTGACTCCACTTTCCAGGGACCGTGTACCTGTACCCCTGGGTCCCTCTGTTCTCCAACATCCCCCTGGGTCCCTGTTTACCAGTGACTCCTTTTTCAGGGAACCGTGTCCCCGTACCTCTGGGACTCTCTGTTCTACAACACTCCCCAGGGTTCCTGACTATCTGTGACTCCACTTTCAGCAACCTTGTATCTCTAGCCCCGTTCCATAATGTTTCCCATGGGCCCTCCCGTTGACGGTGCAAGTTAGAACACAGAACATAGAAAACCTACAGCAGAATACAGGCCCTTCGGCCCACAAAGTCGTGCCGAAAATGTCCCTACCTTAGAAATTACTAGGCTTACATATAGCCCTCTAAGCTCCATGTACCTATCAAAAGCCCCTTAAAAAACCCTATCGTATACGCCTCCACCAACCGTTGCCGGCAGCCATTTCCACGCACTCACCACTCTCTGAGTAAAATAAAACTTGCCCGTGACGTCTCCGGTGTACCTAGCCCCAGCAAGATAAACCTGTCTCCTCTTGTGGCAACCATTTCAGACCTGGGGAAAAGGCCTCTGACTATTCACACGATCAATGCCTCTCATCATCTTGTACACATCTCCAAGGAGAAAATGCTGAGTTCATTCAGCCTATTCTCTTAAGGCCTGCTTCCCAATCCAGGCATATCCTTGTATCCTTATATATCCCCTCTGCACCATTTCTATGGCTTCCACGTCTTTCCTGTAGTGAGACGACCAGAACTGAGCATAGTACTCCAAGTGGGGTCTGACCAGGGTCCTATATAGCTGCAACATTACTTCTCGGCTCCTAAATTGAATTCCACGATCGATGAAGGCCAACACACAGTGTGCCTTCTTAACCACAGGTTCAACCTGCGCAGCTGCTTTCAGCGTCTATGGACTCGGACCCCAAGATCCCTCTGATCCTTCGCACTGTCAAGAGTCTAACAATTAGTACTATATTCTACCATCATATTTGACCACCAAAATGAACTACTTGAAACATATCTGGGTTGATCTCTAACATTACCTAGCTCTCTGAACCTTTTGTAATCTTTTCTTTTTCTTGACTAGATTTATTACAACCTTTGTACGCCACGGTTCCTGTACCCTACCATAACTTGCCTAACATAATTTACCTCATTGGAACATACCTCTACAGAATTCCACACAAATATCCCCTGAACATTTGTCACATTTCTTCCGTACTTTTCCCTGAGAACATCTGTTTCCAATTTAAGCTTCCAGTTTTCTGCCTGATAGTCTTATCATTCCCTTACTCCATTTAAACGCTTTTCCAACTTCTCCGTTCCTATCTATCTCCAATGATATTGTAAAGGGGATAGAGTTATGATAGCTATCTCCAACATTTTCTCCCACTGAGACATCTGACACCTGACCAGCTTCATTTCCCAATTCCAGATCAAGTACAGACTCTCCTCTTGTGGGCTTATCTACTGACTGTTTGAAGAAATCTTCCTTGACACAAGTTCTACGCTGTTGTTTGCCTTCCTGAAATACGATAGCTCAAACTAAATTGCATGTGCTGCTGTTCGGCCCACTTACTCAGCGAATCGAGATCCCTCTGTCAGAGATAACTGTCTTCACTGCTTAAAACGCCAGAAGCGTTAATGCCATATGCTAGCCAACATACCGTGTATTGGAGAATCCGCTATAAATAGTCGATATAGTTGAGAAAGATCACTGATCCCACCACAGACCACCCGTGAACAACGCTAGGGACAGACTTCCAGTCTGAGAGATGGACTGCAACCCTAAACCTTGTCATCCTTCCCCAAGCCAATCGGATACCTAATCACCCATTCCTCCCTGCGTCGCGCACCAGAGCGGTAGACCATTTGGGGCCTTGTTAAAATCTAGAACATTACATCCAGCACATCAACTTAATCAGTCCTTCACAATCATACTGGTCAGACAGATCTCCTTGGGTTCCACATCATCTCCAGACCAGTCTACCATCTGAGACCTTGTTAATAGCCTTGTTCAATCCTCTGTATGGTACATCTACTACCAATTCCTGGTCTGTCCTCCCCAGTCAAATCCGCCCGACAAATCGACAGGGGTCTCACGCCACCTGTCATCTCCTTTCCCCTTTCTATTCTACTCTCCCTATCTTACCCTCACACGCCCAGTTTCACTGCTCCATTCTTTCTCGGTCTCTCTCTACATTTCTGTCTACCATCTTCCAGAGTGATCTACCATCTGGATTATTGACACTGGACTTGTCAAACGTCCATTATAGCTATCAACCCGGACAGTCAAATTCGCCTGGGTCCCCACACCTTTACACAGAGTCGTCGACCAAGTGAAAAGAAAAAGATTTCTTTCTTCCCAGTTCACCATATCTATTACCTTATTCTCATGAAACGTCCTGGTTCCTCACTAAAAATATTAACACTGCTCCGCCCATGACCGCAAGAAACTGCAGAGCGTTGTGGAAAGAGCTGAGCCCAGCTCCGAAACCAGCTTCCCCTCCACGAACTCTATCTACACATACTGCTGCTCCGATAAAGCACCCACCATCATCAAAGGTCCCCGGACATTCTGTCTTCTGCACCCTCCCATCGGAGGGAAAATGCGGAAGCATGTATCAGGAGGCTCAAGGACAGCTTCTACACTACAGTAATCAGACTATTGAACGGACCCCTAATACGATAAGATCTACTCTTGACCTCAAATCTTCCTCTTCGTCGCTCTTGAACATTATAGTCTGCCTGCACTGCAATCTTTCTGTAATTTGGATGCTTTCTTCTGCATTCACGATTGAGTAACCTTGTTCTAATCCAATGAAGTGACCTGTATCTGTGGATGTGGGTGGGATCTCCCCTGTCTGTGATGTATATAAACGATCTGGATGAGAATGCGGGTGGGTGGTTTAGTATGTTTGTAGCTGATACTTTGATAGAGGCGCTGAAAATAATTCCGCAGGACACGCATCAGTTTCTGATATGGGATGGAGGAATGGCAGATGGTGTTTAACCCGGACAAACGGAAAATGTTGCACCTTTGCTGGTCGGATGTTCAGAGATAGCCCAGTACTAAAGCCAAAACCCTGAAGTGTGTTGTTTAGCAGAGCGATCTTGCAGTCGAAAACCATTGTTCATGGCCATGCTTTCTGATATGATGGTTAAGAAGGCTTACATCATGATTGACATTATTAGTTGGGGCACTGGGTTTAAAATTTCGGCTGTTATAATGCAACTTTATAAAAATGTCTAGTTATGCTGTGTCAGGCGTATTGAATCTCATTCCCAAATGTGAAATGTCTAACACCAGAGGGAATGCATCCTGGACAACATTGCCGGCCGAAGAGCCTGTTCCTCTGCTGTACTGACTGGTCTCCGATGCAGGATCTTCGAAACACACAAAGCCTTGTTAAATGTCCAGGTTCTCACAAGTTTTGGCCACAGACAGCAGAGTTCCCAGTGCGGAATCGTGGGTGACACCACCAGTCACGGACGTCCGCCGCCCTCTGTGTTCTGTGGACAAGCCAGAACCGAAACCGAATTGCCAATTCACTGTGAATCCCATTCATCGCAATCTTGTAAATGGCTCTACTATGAGAGAGACTTTGTCAAAGGCCCGTCTACAGTCAATCCTTCAACTCTTACATACTGTTCGGGTCATATTTGACCCGTTTTGACATTTGAAAACAGTAAGAACACTCCAAATGCCATTTGTTTGGCCGAATTTTGATGACGTTTGCTAAAGTGGCGAAAAATGCGCAACAATTAAACCATTTAATTATTTTGTATATTGAAGCTTGCTCCTTGCCAGCAGCCACAAAACAAAGAAACGCAATGGAATCCACTAAAATCCCCACAAAATGTTTATCCCCACAAGACCGTCATTTATCCCATGCGTGGAAATGGAACAAAGCGGGCGAACAATAATACAGATAGGAAAAATAATAAACCCTTGACACTATCCCTTTCCACTCTTTCGCAACCCCTCTCTCTCCCTTTACCTCTTCCCCTCTCTCTCCCACTTTTTCCTACCCTCACTCCCCCTCTCTTCCCCACTCTTCCGCCGTCTCTCTCACACACATCAAACTCCCCATTAAAACTGAACATAGCTTCCACTTCTCACGCCGCCTTTTTCTCTTTCCTTTCTCTTCCCGTTTCCTCTCCCCCATTCTCTCACATTTTCCCGCCCATCGCTCCCCTCCCATCATCCCTTTTCTTCTCCCTCTGTTTATCCGCGTAAACAGGAGCCGAACGAGAACATCGGAAATAGACCGCACCGTAAGATCCGCCTACTCTACCTAGTTATCTCCGTCCTCGTCGCGATAGTGATCGGGCTCTCGATCCATGGTGAGTCGAACGGACTCCGGTTGGAGTCAAACCGTAAATTAACAGAGTGGAATAAAACCTGAATGTAAAGCCTTACAGCGACACGTACACTCCACTCAACGTGTACCTCACCACGTATCTCACCATGACACTGACACCTTCCGCTCCGTGACACCGACACGTACCTCACCATGACACTGTCACGCCCCTGACGGTGAAACTGACACTACACCCTCCTTGTCAGGGACACAACTCCCACAGTGGCACCGTTACGTCCACAGCGTGACACCGACTTCTACCCAACCGTGACGCCGAAAAATACTAAACCCTGAATCCAGACGGTCACTTCCCCGTGGATCCCATGTATCAAAATCCTCTGGCAGAGCCTCTCCTCAGGGACCCATCAAACACCCCCAGCTCCAACTTAGTCGATCATATTCGGGAGACGTGCCAAAATCTCTGGAATCAGAGAGACGCTTGTCAGCCCTGGGCAGTCAAGGGATTTGTCTCTCAGCGATGAGGCTCAATGTAACTGAGATTGAGAGAGGGTGGGGTGATCGTGGTGGAAGGAGAGACCGCGGCTGGTGGGTGGAAGGGAGTCCCAGTGGGGGAGACGTCTAATTTCACGCGCACACTGACAGAGAACATGAGAAATAGATCGAACCGTAGGATCTGCCTTCTCCGCTTCCTTACGTCCGCTATTATCGGGATTGTAGCCGGGATCACGAGCCATGGTGAGCCGAACGGGCTCCAAATGGAGGCAGATTGAAAATAAATTGTTATTGCAAAACATCACAGGGACACCGGCACGCCCTTCACCGTGACACTAAGACAGAACTCATTGTGATACCAACACGCCACGTGACCGACATGACCCGTCCAGCTCTGCATCGTGACAAAGACTCACACGTCACACGTAGACGACGATAACATAGATGACAATACCACACACATCACAGTGAGACCGACACGCTCTTCACCGTGACATTGAAATACCGTACACCGTGACACCCCTACGCTCCTCAACGTGATCCGCTCTACACCGCATCGTGACAAAGACTCACACGTCACTGTGACACCCCTTACCGAGACAGTATCGCCCCTCAACATAACGCAGATGTACTGCTCACTGAGGCAATTACCCACACCTCACCCTGACACAGGCAAACCCTCACCGTGATACCAACACCGAAATTCACAGTGAAACCTACATAGTACACACCGTGACATTGACGCAAACCAAAGCTGACACTGACACACCTACCGTAGCCATGACATGCCTCTCACCGTGACACAGACACACTCCTCTCTGTGAGACTACCACACCCCACACCACGACACAGATACCCTTCCCACCGTGACACCAGCACGCCCCTCACTCTGAAATTTCCCTCGGCGTGACATCGAGATACACTTCATTGTGATCCGGCACAACTTTCACCGGGTCACAAAAACACCAACACAGTGACACCGACACGTTCCTCACCGCAACTCGGACATGACCGACAGGATACTGACGTGGACCCCCATTGTAACATCAACAAACCCTTCGCCGGGACAATGATATATTCCTCAGCGTGACACGGACACGCCCCTCAAGGTGGCGCCGACGCCTCTCACTGTGCCACCATCACACCCTTCACTGTGACACCCTTCACCGTGACACTGACACAACACTCTCTGTGACCCGTTCGGTAGCGTGGCGCTGACTCACGTGTCACTGTAAACGCTAAACATCCTTCACCATCTCTCTCAGTAACACAGCTTCGTCAGTCTCAGATCACCACCGACCGAAACTACCACGAGTTTAACTCAACCCTTCAATCCAAGATAGCTGAGATTTCTGCGCTCAACTCTAATCTGACCGATCTTAAACGAAGGCACAGCGATCTCCGTCACCAGTTCACTGAGATGGAAACGAAGTACAGATCTGTCAACGAAACCAAGGCTCAAATCTGTGAATTGTTGACCAGCAGAAGAGGTGAGGCATCATCCCCCTCTTTCACCCGCTCCTCATCATTGGGCAGGCATGAAGCGTCACTCTGTGCCTGATATCGGGAGTGTGTGAAGAGATGGTATGGAGGGTGATTCATTCTGTGTTTGACCCGGTGAGTGTGTGATGGGGCCGCGTGGAGGAAGCTTCCCTCTGTGTCTGACACTTTGCTCTGTGGTGTGTTGTGAGGCCTTAGAGGGACAATCATTGTCATTCTGAGACAGCGGGAGAGCTAAGAACGCGAGCAGATTGAGAGGGGGAAGGACATTTCTTCGGCAGTTTGAACGGGATGTTCAAGCGCGTGGAGGTCGGCCTCGGAGACAGCAGGGGAGTTTAAAAAAGATTAACGGAGCGGGCGACGGAGTAGAGGGAGACAGAGTAGGAAGGGTTTGGCTTGAGAGGCTTCGGCGAGCAGAAACTGGGAACGAGCTTACTCCCAGTGAGGTAAGGCCGGGTCAGCTCCTTTAATTAATCTAATTAGTTTAGAATTCGGTAATAGAGGCAGCAGTTAGGGCAGTCGAGTGCTCCGTTTGCGGGATATTGGAAGTCAGGGCGAGCAAAGTTGTCCCTGATGATTAAACCTGCAAAAGGTGCATCAGCTGCAGCGCCTGACTACACCGTGTTAGGGAACTGGAGCTGGAGCTGGATGAACTTCGGATCACTCGGGAGGCAGAGGCAGAAATCGACAGGAGTTTCAGGGAGATAGACACTCCTAGGAGTCTGAAGACAGGTAGTTGGGTGACTGTCGGGAGAGGGAAGGGGAATAGACAGGAAGAGCAGAGCACCCCTGTGGCCGTTCCCATCGACAATAAGTATACTGTTTTGGATACTGTTGGTGGGTATGACCTACCAGGGACAAGTTGCAGTGGTCAAGTCTCTGACTGGACCCTCAGCTCCGAAGCGAAGGAGCGAAAGGAGGAGAACAGTAGTGATAGTTACGGTGGCAGATAAGAGGTTCTGTGGGAGAGATCGAGAATCTCGAGAGCAAACATGAGGAAATCTGCAGATGCTGGAAATTCAAACAACAACACACACAAAATGCTGGTGGAACGCAGCAGGCCAGGCAGCATCTACATTGAGAAGCGCAGTCGACGTTTCGGGCCGAGACCCTTCGTCACGACTAACCGAAAGGAAAGATAGTAAGAAATTTGAAAGTAGTGGAGGGAGGGGGAAATGCGAAATGATAGGAGAAGACCAGAGTGGGTGGGATGTAGCTAAGAGCTGGAAAGGTGATTGGCAAAAGTGATACAGAGCTGGAGAAGGGAAAGGATCATGGGACGGGAGGCCTCAGGAGAAAGAAATTGAGGGGGGGGGTGGTGAGCACCAGAGGGAGAACAGGCAAACAACTAAATATGTCAGGGATGTGGTAAGAAGGGGACGATGGGCATTAACGGAAGTTAGAGAAGTCAATGTTCATGCCATCAGGTTGGAGGCTACCCAGCCGGTATATAACGTGTTGTTCCTGCAACCTGAGTTTGGATGCATTTTGACAATATAGGAGGCCATGGATAGACATATCAGAATGGGAATGGGACGTGGAATTAAAATGTGTGGTCACCTGGCGATCCTGCTTTCTCTGGCGGACCAAGCGTAGGTGTTCAGCGAAACGATCTCCCAGTCTGCGTCGGGTCTCACCAATATATAAAAGGCCACACCGGGAGCACCGGACGCAGTATACCACACCAGCCAACTCACAGGTGAAGTGTCGCCTCACCTGGAAGGACTGGCTGGGGCCCTGAATGGTGGTGAGGGAGGAAGTGTAAGGGCAGGTGTAGCACTTGTTCCGCTTAAAAGGATAAGTGCCAGGAGGGAGATCGGTGGGAAGGGATGGGGGGGGGGGGTGGGGACGAGTGGACAAGGGAGTCGCGTAGGGAGCGATCCCTGAGAAAAGCAGAAAGGGGGGGAGGGGAGGGAAAAATGTGTTTGGTAGTGGGATCCCTTTGGAGGTGGGTAAAGGAAAACCCTAAGGCATTCTTCAAAGTCTTAACGGCATTGAACAAAGGGATAATGGGAGTGAAGGCAGGACCGATTAGAGATAAATTTGCGAAGATGTGCATGGAGACTATGGAATTGAGGGAAGTCCTCATGAGTATTTCCCTTCGGTATTCAGAAATGAGGGGGAACTTGATGACGGTGAGAACAATATGAGAGAGGTTTAAGATCTACAGCATTGTTGATATTAAGTGAGAGGAGGTGTTAGATTTATTAAAATACATTACGACGGATAAGTCCCGAGTGCCTAAAATAATATTCCCCAGGCTGCTCCACCGAAGGGATTGCTGACTCTCTGGCTAGGATCTTTATACCCTCGTTGTCCCTGGGAATGGCGCCAGTGAACTGGAGAGAGGCGAATATTTTCCCCTTCTTCAAATAAGTTAGTAGGGATAGTCCGGGTAATTATTGACCAGTGAGCCTTACGTCTGTGGTGGGAAAGCTGTTGAAAATATTCTAACAGATAGAATTGGTTACTATTTAGAGAATCATGATCTGTTCAGGGACAGTCAGCATGGCTTTGTGAAGGTCAGACTGTGTGTAATAAGCCTGATAGAGTTTTTTGAGGAGGATAAGGCATATAGATGAGGTTAGTGCAGTAGACGTGATATATATGGATTTTAGTAAGGCATTTGACAAGGTACCACACGGTATGCTTATTCAGAAAGTCAGAAGGCATGGAATCCAGGGATACCTGACCGGGTGAATTCAGAATGGACTTGCCTGCAGAAGCAGAGGGTTGTGGTGAAGGGAGGAGATTGGATTGGAGGGTTCTGACCAGTGGTGTCCCACAAGGATCGGTTCTAGGACACCTAATTTTCGTGGTCTTTACTAATAACCTAGATGTTGGGTAGAATTGTGGATTAGCAAGTTTGCAGACGACACAAAGGTCGGTGATGTTGTAGATAGTGTAGAAGATTGTCGAAGATTGTAGAGAGACATTGATAGGATGCAGAAGTGGGCTGAGAAGTGGCAGATGGAGTTCAACCCGGAGACGTGAGAGGTGGTACACTTTGGAAAGGCAAACTCCAAGGCAGAGTTCAAAGTAAATGACAGGACACTTAGTACTGTGGAGGAGCAGAGAGATATGGGGGTACTTGTCCATAGATCCGAAAATGTTGCCCCACAGGTATATAGGGTAGTTAAGAAAGCTTATGGTGTGTTAGATTTCATAAGTCGAGGGATAGAGTTTCAGAGTCACGAGGTAATGATGCAGCTCTATAAAACTCTTGTTAGGCCACACTTGGAGTACTGTGTCCAGTTCTGTTCGCCTCACTATTGGAATGATGTGGAAGCATTGGAAAGGGTACACAGGAGATTTAGAGAGTATGGATTATGATCCGAGAATAAGGGTGCTAGGGCTTTACTCTTTGGAGAGGAGAAGTATGAGAGGAGACATGATAGAGGTATGGAAGACATTAAGAGGAATAGATAGAGTGGGCAGCCGGCGTCTCATCCCAAGGGCACCACTGCTCAATACACGAGGACATGGCTTTAAGGTAAGTGGTATGAAGTTCAAGGGGGATATTAGAGGTAGGTATTCCTAACTCAAGAGGTGGCTGGTGCGTGTAATTCACTGTCTGAATCAGTGGTGGAGTCAGAAACACAAGTGAAATTTAAGCGACTACTAGGTTTATGTTGGAATTTAAGGTGGGGTGATATATGGGAGACAGGGTTCAAGGGTCGGTATAACATAGTGTGCTGAAAGACCTGTACTATCGTGCACTATTCTACATTCTGTGTCTATGTCTGTTTCTCGTCTGAACTGAGGAAGTTTCTTTCTGTGCAGTGTATGACGGGGACGTGGAGAGAGAGATTCACACTGTGTCTGACCAAGACTGTGTATTATCGGAAGCTGTGCCTGCAGCTTGAATCTGTGTCTCACCCCGTGTGCGTATGATGGGTCTCTGTCTATGACACATTGTGCGCGTGATGAGAATGAATGGCGGGAAGTGGGGTGGGTGAATGCGTTTGGAGGGAGGTGTCTGACACAGGGAACAGTGACTGGATGGTGTTTCGCTCTCTTTCTGATAGCAGGGTCGTGTGATAGGTCGTTGCGGATTCTCTGTGTGTCTGAACCCGGGAGACTGTGACTTGCCGGTGTGGAGGGAGATTCACTCTGTGTCCGACCCCGGGAGTGTGTGATGGGACGGTGTGGAGGGAGATTCACTCTGTGTCTGACCCCGGGAGTGTGTGATGGGACAGTGTGGAGGGAGATTCACTCTGTGTCTGACCCCGGGAGTGTGTGATGGGACGCTGTGGAGGGAGATTGACTCTGTGTCTGACCTCGGGAGTGTGTGATGGGTCGGTGCGGATGGAGATTCACTCTTTATCTGACCCCGGGAGTGTGTGATGGGATGGTGTGGAGAGAGATTCACTCTGTGTCTGACCCCGGGAGTGTGTGATGGGACGGTGTGGAGGGAGATTCACACTGTGTATGGCCCCGGGAGTGTGTGATGGGACGGTGTGCAGGGAGATTCATTCTTTGTCTGACCCCGGGAGTGTGTGATGGGACGGTGTGGACAGCGATTTTCTTTGTGTCTGACCCCGGGAATGTGTGTTGGGAAAGTGTGGAGGGAGATTTTCTCTGTGTCTGACCCCGGGAATGTGTGTTGGGACGGTGTGTAGGGAGCTTCAATCTGTGTCTGACCCCGGGAGTGTGGTATGGGAAAGTGTGGAGGAAACTTCACTCTGTGGCTGACAGCCGAGAATATGTTTTGTGAGAGTGGTTTGGGAACTTCACTACAGGTCTGACATCGGGAATAAGTGATGGGACAGGGCAGATAGAGATTCACTCTGTCTCTGACGCGGCGGGTCTGAGTGATCGGACGGTTCGCAGAGATCGTCACTTTACAACTCAACCCATATATGTGTGATGGGACAGTGTGGTTGGAACTTCACTCTATGTCTGTCCCGGGAGTGTGAGATGGGACGGTGTGGAGGAAGATTCACTCTGTGTCTGACCCGGGGAGTGTGTGATGGGAAAGGGTGGAGAGAGATTCACTCTGTGTCTGACCGCGGGAGTGTGTGATGGGACGGTGTGGACGGAGATTCACCATGTGTGTGACCCCGGGAGTGTGTGATGGGACGGTGAGGAGGGAGATTCACTCTGTGTCTGACCCCGGGAGTGTGTGATGGGACGGTGTGGAGGGAGATTCACTCTGTGTCTGACCCCGGGAGTGTGTGATGGGACGGTGTGGAGGGAGATTCACTCTGTGCCTGACCCGGGGAGTGTGTGATGGGACAGCGTGGAGGGAGATTCATTCTGTGTTTGAACGCGGTAGTGTGTGAAGGGACGGTGTGAAGGTATCCGTATTCTATGCCTAAATCCCATCCGTACGGATGGAGATTCACTGTTACTTGGTCGGAACTTCCAGAGCAAACTTGTTCCCAGAAGCTGGGGTTAATTTGGGAACCGACGCGGGCTGTTGGTAGATAGTGTGTAGTTGAATTAACACAGATGTTTAGGGAGGAGATTGAGCATTGCAATTACTTTTGGGACCGTCATGGGACTCTGTGGAGAGGGTAAGGCTCTGAGTTTACCTTGGGAACGTACTCTGATCTGTGGGGAGAGAGTGGGAAGTGTGAGTACTTTGGGGTATAGAGGGGAGGTTGGAAGAAGTGGAGAGCGGTACTGATGGGGGAATCGACAGTTACAGGTAGAGACAGGATGATCTGTGGTCGTGACAGAGGCTCCAGGATGATTTGTTGCCTCCCGGGTGCCAGGGTCAGGGATGTCTGATCGCGTGCACAGTATTTTCAAGTGGAAGGATGAGCAGCCAGATGTCATGGTACACATCGGTACCAATGTCGTAGGAAGAAAGAGTGAGGACGTCCTGAGGAATGAGACTAGAGAGCTTGTAGGAAGTTAAAGTGCACGACCTTAAGGGCAGTAATCTCAGGATTGCTACCTGTGCGACGTGCCTGTAAGGGTAAGCGTAGGATTCTCTAGAGGATGAACACGTGGCCGAGGAACTGGTGTAGGGGGAAGGGTTATCGATTTTTGGATCGTAGCGACCTCTTCTGGTGCAGGTTGGAACTGTTCCGGGGAGACGTGTTACACCTGAACTACAGGGGATTCAATATATTTGCAGGGCCGTTTGCTCGCTATTGGGGAGGGTTTAAACTAGATTTGCAGGGGGAATGGGAACCACAGTGCCACAGCAGATAGTGGAGCGGGGTGAAAATAAATGATGTTAAAAGTTCATGCTGTTTGAAATAGAAGGGTTGTGTGTGGTGCTAATAAGCTTCTGACGAGCGTCTATTTGAATGCGAGGAGTGTTGTGGAGAAGCCTGGGGAGCTGAGGGCGTGGTTTGACACGTGGAATAATGGCATTGTAGCCATTAGTGAACCTTGGCTACAGGAGGGGAAGGACTGGCAGCTTAATGTTCCAGGGTTCTGATGCTTCAGACGCGATAGAGACAAAGTGAAGACGGATGGAGGAGTGGGATGGCATTGCTAGTCAGGGAAAATGTTACAGCAGTGCTCAGGCAGGACAGATTAGAGGGCTTGTCTACGGAGGCAAAGTGCGTAGAGCTGAGAATCAGGAAATGTATGACCACATTCATGGGGTTGTATGACCTCCCAATAGTCAGCGAGAATTGGAGGAGCAAATCTGCAGAGAGGTAGCAGACAACTGCAGGAAACATAAAGCTGTGATAGTAGGGGATTTATTTTTCCACATATTGATTGGGATTCCCATACTGTTAAACGTATAGACGGGTTAGTGTTTGTAAAATATGTTCAGGAAAGGTTTCGAAATCAATATGTACAGGTACCAACTACAGAGCATGCAATATTAGGTATCCCATTAGGAAACGACTTAGGACAAGTGACGGAAGTGTGTGTAGGGGAACACTTTGGGTCTAGTGATCATAACGCCATTAGTTTCAACTTGCTCATGGGTAAAGATAGATCGGGTCTTCGATTTGAGGTACTAAACTGGAAAAAGGCCAAATTTGAAGAAATTAGAAAGGATCTAAAAAGCTTGGTTTGGGACAGGTTGTTCTCTGGCAAAGGTTTAATTGGTAAATGATAGGCCTTCAAACGAGAAGTTTTGAGAGCGCAAAGTTTGAATGTTCCTGTCAGGATTAAAGGCAAAGTGAATAACAATAAGGAACGATAGTTTTTGAGGGATAAAAAAGAGGAGAAAGAGATATATGGCAGGTATGGGGAACGGAGCAAATAAGGTGCTTGAGCAGTATAAAAAGTGCAAGAAACTACATAATAAAATACATAATAAATACATAATACAGAAAAGAAGCCAGTGACTGGTGGTGTGCCTCAGGATCTGTACTGGATCCAATGTTGTTTGTCATATACATTAATGATCTGGATGATGGGGTGGTAAATTTGATTATTAAGTATTCAGATGATACTATGATAGATGGCGGTGTGGATAATGATGTAGGTTTTCAAAGCTTGCAGAGAGATTTAGGCCAGTTAGAAGAGTGGGCTGAGTGATGGTTGATGGAGTTTAATGCTGATAAGAGTGAGGTGCTAAATTTTGGTAGCAATAATCAAAATAGGACATACATGGTAAATGGTAGGGCATTGAGGAATGCAGTAGAACAGAGTGATCTAGGAATAATGGTTCACAGTTCTCTGAAGGTGGAATCTCATTTGGACAGGGTGTTGAAGTAAGCTTTTGTATGTTGGCCTTTATAAATCAGAACATTGAGTTTAGGAGTTGGGATGTAATGTTAAAATTGTACAAGGCATTGGTGAGGCCGAATTTGGAGTATTGTTTACAGTTGTGTTCACTGAATTATAGGATGGATGTCAACAAAATATAGAGAGTACAGAGAAGATTTGCCAGAATGTTACCTGGGTTTCAGCACCTAAGTACAGTGAAAGGTTGAACAAGTTAGGTCTTTATTCCTTGGAGCGTAGAAGGTTGAAGGGGGACTTGATAGAGGTATTTAAAATAATGAGGGGGATAGCTAACATTGATGTCGATAGGCTTTTTATGAGTGTAGGTGCGATTCAAACAAGAGGACATGAGTTGAGAGTTAGGGGGCAAAAGTTTAAGGGCAACACGAGGGAAAATTTCATTACTCAGAGAGTGGTAGCTGTGTGGAACGAGTTTCCAGTAGAAGTGGTAGAGGCAGGTTCGGTATTGTCATTTAAAGTAAAATTGGATGAGTATATGGACAGGAAAGGAATGGGCTGTGTGCGGCGCATCGGGACTAGGTGAGAGTAAGCGTTCGACAGGGACTTGAAGGGCTGGGATGGCCTGTTTAAGTAATGTAATTGTTATCTGGTTATATGCGACACCTCCCCCTCTTGCTCCTCCGATTGTATCACACCTGAAACAACGAAATCAAGGAATATTTAGTTTCCGATCACACTCCTCCTGCAACCATGTTTCACTAATTGCTACAGCATAATATTTCCCGGTATCAATACACGCTCTCTAGCCCAGCCACCATTCTTACAATGCTCCTTGCATTAAAGTAGTTCCCCACCTCTGAATCTTTTTATCCCTAACGGTGGAAACAACATTAATGTCTTTATTTTTCTTTCTTCTCCCCTACATCTTCCGTCTGAGCTCACCCCTTCTATATCACCTGTCTATCCTCCCTCACACACCGTCTACAAGCTTTCTCTATTTAACAAACCTCCTCTCTCCTACTCACTTCAAATTGATTCCGACCACTAACCAGTTTAGTTTAAAGTCTCTCTAGTAGTAAATCACCCCGCCTAGATATTGGTCCCCCTCGGATTCAGGTGCATCCCGTCCTTTTTGTACAAGTCACACCTGCAACAAAAGAGGTCTCAATGATGTAGAAACTTGAATCCCTGCCCCTTCCTCCAATCCCTGAGCAACGCATTTATCCTCTACCTCATTCCATTCCTACTCTTACTGTCGCGTGGCACAGGCAGTAATCCCGTGATTAATACCTTCGCGGTCCTTCTTCTCAAATTCTTTCCTAACTCCCTATATTCTCCTTTCAGGACTTCATCCCTTTTCCTACCTGTGTCATTGGTACCTATATGTACCACGGCCTCTGACTCCTAACCCTCCCACTTCAGGATATCTTGGACGCGATCAGAAATATCCCGGACCCTGGCACCAGGGATGCAATCTACCAACCGGGTCTCCTGACAGCGTCCACAGCGTCGCCTATCTGACCCCCTAACTATCGATCCCCTGTTACTCATGCCTTCCTCTTCCTTTCCCTACCCTTCTGAGCTACATGGCCAGACTCTGTGCCGGAGGAACGGCCACTGTTGCTTCCTCCAGGTAGGCTGTCCATCCCCCAACTGTACTCATACAGGAGTACTTATTGTCAAGGTGTCAGCCACTGGGCTACTCTCTAGTACTTGACTTTTCCCCTTCCATCTCCTAACCGTGACCCACTTGTCTGCCTCCCTTGGCCCTGGTATGGCCACCTGCGGTAACTCCTCTCTATCAACTCCTCACTGTCCCTCACTAGACGAAGATCATCGAGCTGCAGCTCCATTTCCCTAACACGGTCCCTGAGGAGCTGCAGCTTGGCGCATCTGGCGCAGATATGGACGTTCCGGGGGCTAGCAGATTCCAGGACCTCCCACATTTGACACCGAGAATAGAAAGTTGCCCTTACTCTCATAATACCCCCATTACTCAAATAACAGGGAAAAAAAATGAAAACTAAACCTTCCTTGCCTCGCCCGTTTCCGCCTTAGCCCATTGAGCCAAAGCCCTTAAGCCTTCACCTTACTCCTGGATTACTCCACTGCCCGCAGAAAAAGGCAGTGCTTTTAAATCTTCCGCGCTTCACTGCCCGACGTCACACGGCTGCGCAGTCCCGCCTCTCTTAACACCGATGAGAAGAAAACATCAATATGGCTCCCGCAACACTCCCGTTCGAATTCTCAGACTTCTTTCTCCAAATCTTCTCCAAATGAAGGAAATCTAATTCAGGACTAGTGTTGACCAGGAATGCCAGATTTGGGGATCCTGGGAGACTCCCAGCTTCCTCAAGGATCACATCTGCAGCTGGTGCATTGAGATGAAGCCCCTTGAGTTAGGTCCTGCAACTTGATAACCTTCAGCTAATTAGGGGAAGTGAGGATGTGATTGATAATACCTATATGGGATAGTGGACAGCACCGCTGTGACAGTCCACCACCCCACCCCCAGAAATCTGTGTTTGACCCCGGGAGTGTGTGATGGGACGGTGTGGAGGGAGCTTCACTCTGTGTCTGACACCGGCTGTGTGTGTGATTGGAGGGTGTGGAGGGAGATTTGCTGTTTCTTGTTCCTGATTTCCAGAGCAAGCGTGTTCCCAAGACTGGATCAGAAATGAAAACCTGTGTTATTTCATATCCACGTTTACAATGCCTTACGTTGAAGCGAAAGAACTTTGTTCTCACTTGAATTCAAAGCTTCTTGAAATAAATTCAACAGAGCAAGAGGTATGTGTCAGATCGACAGAAGATATATCCACACCAGAAGTCAAGGTCCCTCCAAACCGTCCCATCACACACTTCCGGGGTGAGACACAGAATTAATCTCCCTCCACACCGTCCCAGCACACAGTGCCGGGGTCAGACACAGAGTGAATCTCCCTCCACACCGTCCCATCACACACACACTCCCGGGGTCAGACACAGAGTGAAACTCCCTCCACACCGTCCCATCACACACTCCCGGGGTCAGACAGAAGTTGAAGCTCCGTCTACACTGTCTGTTCACACAAACCCGAGTTCTGACACAGATTGAAACTCCCTCCACGACTTCCCAGCGCAATCTCCCGGTGTCAAAGAGTGAATGTCGCTCCTTAGATTGTGATCGATTTCAAACATTAACTATAGCAATTTAATTTCACAGAAATTTGTTACCAAAGCTGTCGGTGACCAACACAGTGCATTCTGGGTTGGAAAATGCAAAGTCGGGTGAGATTTGTTGGCATATAAGTCTTTGAAGAGAGAACGGGCCATGGGTTCCATTTGGGGACTGATATGGGATGCGAGAAGGGAGTGGACAGTGGGATTATTTTGGTTAAAGGCACGGGGCTGTTGGGTGAGAGTGAGTGGGGGGGGGTGTACAAGTATTTTGGGACAGACATGCAGCCCTGGAGAAACAGTCGGTGTGTGGGAGTAACATGGGGTCTGACACGTGGCCGTGGGGAGAAAGAGGGATCGTGCAGCTATTTCGGAGACTGTCACAACTCTGTGGAGAGGGCGTTGGGCCAGGGATTAATCTGGGGTGACAGGGCTGCAGAGTATGTATCAGTGAGAGTGTTTTTCGAACTGGTACAGCTATGTGGGGAGAGATTGAGTCAGTGGGCGTATTTTGGGGACGGTCACCGGTCGGTGAGGAGAGATTGAGTCAATTGGAGTATTTTGGGTACAGACACCTGACTGTCTGCTGGAGTTCTGTTTTCCCTTTTGACATTGCTTCTGCCTCCTTGACAGGGAAGTGGCCTCTAATGTCGTGTACAAGGTGAACTCTGGAAAGTTCGAATGCGGTGAATGTAAATCTCCTCGGAACAGCATTTGCAAAGATGACCTTCACCGTTTCTTCTGTGAGAAGCCTGCACCTTTGTGCCCGGATATTCCTGAAAAGATCCGGGATCTCTGTAAAAAGCCCGTGAGGCCGACTTAAATCTAGTGTCAACAAACTCCCCCCCCCCCCCACCGCAACTCTATCACTGACTCTGGCAACCCCATCCCCTGTGCCCCTGGCCCTGAACCTATTCTCCACTCTTTACCTATAGCACTCTTACTCGGCACCTCGCTCTCTCTTTTCCCTCGAGCCTCCAAATTCGTTCTCTCTCATAACTTCTCCCCTGTCGTCTCCCCCTACTTCATCCCCATTTTCCTTCCCCTCACTATCAGGCCTCCCGCACCCAGTATCAAAGGACTGTATAGGATGTTTACCACCTGAACCATTATCTGTGACTTATCTGTGAGCAAAAAGATAAAACAAAAATCCCGCAAAAATGTCGATGCAGTGTTCCTACATTCATAAACTATGATACCGGAGGGGCAGATGGTGTTCCTGAAACTTTCAGATTTATTTTTCCTGTGCCTCTTCCACAATGGTAGAAAAGAACAGGGTGCTATTCCCTGGGTGAGGGGCCTCAGTGTTGGATGTCGCCCTGTCAAGGCATCGCATGTTGTCGATGCCCCTGATGTTGGGGAGGGTTGTGCCCGTGATGGAGCTGGTTGAGTCAACACCACTCTGCCGCCTTTGGCTACCTTGTGATTTGCAGCCTCCGTACCAGGCGGCGATGCAATAATTCCCAGCGATTACTAGCTGGTTTTCAATGAAAGACAGAATCCTCTCAAACTGCTAACGTTGTAATTCCTTCTTTAACGAGAGATCTATGGTGGTCATGGGAATTGTAGAGTATGGTCTGGAATATAGTGAAACTCAGAGTCGAAATAAACAAGACGACAGTAAGGACATCTAAAGTTTCTCGAAAAGAACAGTTCTCGAAATGGATCTCCTACGGTTGAGCACTGAGTGCTCAGCACGGGGACGTCAACGACAGACTTTCCATGAAGCAATGCTGACGGGCAATCATTGTCAGTCTGACCCTTAAAGAGCAAGTGACATTTCATCAAACTCCGGGGAATGGACGTGCCGACACTTAGTTGCCTGGCGCTGTTCAGTCGGGAACATCACACCCTCTTCGTGTTTGCATGAATGTGTTGGTCCCACCAGGACAGATCCACTGAGATGCTGACACCCGGCAACACAGGAACCTAAAATCTGACCATGAGATATCGGAGCAGAATTAGGCCATCGAGTCTGCTGCGCCATTTCATCATGTCTGATCCAGGTCCCCCTCAGCCCCAATCTCCTGCCTTTTCACCGTATTCCTTCACGCCCTGAGTAATCAACAATCTGTCCACCTCTGACGTCAATATACACAATATCAGAATCCACAGCCGCCCGTGAAACTCATTCTACACATTTACCATACTCTGGCTGAATACATTCCTCCCAATCTCCGTTCTGAAAGGACGGACCTCCATTTCGATTTGGGTCCACTGGTCCTCGTCTGTCCCACCACGGGGAACCTTCTTTCCACATCGACTTTATCGGGGCCTTTAAACTTGCTAACGGTTTCAACAACAACAATCCTTCCATCGCCCCCTTCATTCTTCTGAGTTCCAGCCATCAAACGCTCTTGATCTGATAAGCGTTTTAATCCCGGAATCATTCCCGTGAACTTCCTTTCAACCCTTCCCAATGCAAGAACGCCTGGCCGGAATAGATAAGGGACCCGGAACCGCTCACAATACTCCGTAAGGTCTCACTGGTGCTTTAAGAAGCCTCGACTTCTAGTCTACGCCTCTATTTCCTCGACCACAGTGCATGGCCAAACACGTCCCGACACAGCGATCCACCCGCCGCTTCATTGACCATTCGTCCCGTTTCTCTGAACCCTCCCTGCTTCCTCAGCACCACCTGTAGATCGATGACGTCACTGCCGGTTTGCACTGACTGAGGTTTCCCGATGAGGATGTCCATCATCCAGTTACAGAGGGAGGTTCACTGGCCCCGGATCTGAGGGGAGGATTATGCTGAACGCCGAGCTGTTGTCAGTCAACAGCAGCCTGCCGTTGGTGTTGTATTGTCCAGGTGGTCTAGGGTCCAGAGGAGAGCAAATTAGATTGTATTCGCTGTGGACCTTTTGCGGAGTTCCTCAAATTACAGCGGGTCCATGTCCTTGTTTGAGAAGGGGTTGACTTTGGGTATGACCAGGCTCTCAAGCACTTAATCCCGGTAGGTGTGAGTGTCACTGGGTGATTGTTGTTGAGGCAGCTCTCCCTACTCTTCTCGGGCACTGGTGTGATTGTCGCCCTTTTGAAGCGGGGGGAAATTCCGACTGCAGCATAGAGAGACTGAAGATGTCCTCGGACACTCCAAACTCCGCTGTAGTTCGCCCCACCTCCGTCACCTTAACCCTCATCTGCACGCCTCTCCGTCTCCTTCGATCCCCTTCGACATCTAAAACAATCACCCTCTCCGTCATCGCCTCCCTCCCCGATAATCATTCCCCGTGAACCACCACAGCCATGCAACCCCCTCGTCTCTGTCACATCCCTCTCTCCACAAACGCCTCCCTCTATGTGTTCACAGGGATTTGTGCAGAGAACGGGGAAGAGCTGACGTCTGGAGTTAGACTCCCCCCTTCAACTACAAATCAATCTCTCAGTTCTGAGCCAATACAGAATGGTCAGAAGGGACAGTGGGCAGAGAGGGAGATTTGCTGTTTCATAATACCTCACTGTGTTACCGGACCAGGCAGAAGGAGTTGCACTCTGTGTCTGATCCTGGGATCGAGTGGATGGAGATTCACTCTGTGTCTATCCCCGAGAGTGTGTGTTGGACGGTGTGGAGGGAGATTCACTCTGTGTCCGACTCCGGGTGTGTTTGTTTCGCCGATTCCGGGGCTCTCTCTCTCTCTCTCTCTCTCTCTCTCTCTCCTCTCTCTCTCTCTCTCTCTCTCTCTCTCTCTCTCTCTCTCTCTCTCTCTCTCTCTCTCTCTCTCTCTCTCTCTCTCTCTCTCTCACACACACACACACACACACACACACACACACACACACACACACACACACACACACACACACACACACACACACACACACACACACACACACACACACACACACACACACACACACACACACACACACACGCTCCAGCATCCAGCACAACGCCACGCACACCACCCCCCTCTTCGCAATCTGCTGCCCCCACCCTGAGTTCCAAACCCCACTTCCCCTTTCGTCTCCGCCCTGACTCACCATGGATAATTTAACCGATCCCGCCTGTCCAGCAGGCGGCGCCCTTCCTGGAAACGTCCCTGTCACATTTCCGTGAGGTGAAAGCACAGTGTGAGCGGGAGAGAATGGGAAGTGAGAAAGTGGGGTAGAGAGAGTGTGGGGGCAGAGAGAGAAGGCTTAGTGAGGAGGGGTGTGACATGGGAAAGGCTCACGGCGAGAGGGGGTAGAGAGAGGGAGCGAGCTGGAGAGAGGTGCGAGCTTGAAGTGGGATTGGTACATTCATGGGGAGAGATAGGGAGTCAGTGACTTATTCAGATTGGACAGAAGGTAAAGGAGGGTGTTTGAGAGAACTCCTGAACTCGGTCTGTTGGGCTGACGTTCCTGCTGTTTTGTTTTGTTTTTGTTGTTTTGATGACGAACCAGGCAGTGAAGACGAAGGCTTTCAAGACTTGTCTCAAATACTGATAACCCCCAACTTAAGTTCTAATTGGAGATGAGAGTCATAACGTAGATACTGATCAGCGTCCGTCCGTTTCCTGTAAACTTCAATACTGAGACACCCATTTTGTTTGCTAAACACCGCACAGTCTAAACATAGCAATTTTGTGTAGATTGACAGAGATAGAGAGAGACAATGGAAAATGTTCATTTCTCTCGGAGGGAGGGGGCTCGCTTGCTTCGGTGGGTGTTTGGTGTTTGTCCCTGGGGCGGTGGTTTCCCGCGCACCGAGGGTCTGAATCCCCGGCGATGAGCAGGGCAGTGGGAGGGTCAGACGATCAAACCAGGAACCAACCGCGGGTGGATGGGTGGTAAGGGACACAATTCCCCCGGACAACAAGGCTCGGCATGTGTGATACATACCACTCGGTATTTCACTTCTTCTCGACTCAATGCATCTTCCACTCATTTCCCCCTCCATCGTTCCTCCCCTGCATCCCTCCTCCCTCTCTGTAGCACAGTCTCTTCTCCCTCTCATACTCTTTCACACCTCCATGTCCCTCTCTCTCTTTCTATCTCTCAATTCCTCATCAGCTCGCCCTCTGCTTTCTCTCCCTCACACCTAAATTTTCTACAAATATCCCCTACCGTTTCCTGCACCGTATGTCCATTCTCTTCTACATCTGACCGTGATCCTTCTTTATCTCCTATCGTCCCTCTTTGCCCCTGTCACACAGGTCTCTCTCTCCGACCCCCCCCCCATTCTTCCCTCATTCACCACTCCCCCTCTTTCTCCCCACTGTCGCAACTACTCCCCCCGCCACTCTCATCTCTCGAAAGCACGCACTTTCACAACCTCATTGCCCTTCCTGCCCGGCACCTCCTCCCCTGCTCTCGGCCTCTCCCATTATCGGTCCTTGATCTGCTGTTTGTTTGTGTCTGTCCAACTATCCTTTAAACACAGACTTCCTTTAATAACAGCTGCTTCCTCTTTCTGAGCTCAGAGACGCAGAGAATACTCGACAGAATGGACGACAGCGAGACTTGCATGAATGTGAAGTTTACAAAAACGGATTCATGGTCTCCTTCCCAAGGTAAGGGGGTAGAAAGATGTGCGGAGAGAGATTGAAGTTGTGACTGACCCCGGGAGTATGTGATGGGACGGTGTGGGGTGAGATTCACTCTGTGTCTGTGCACAGGAGTATATGATGGAACGGTATGGAGGGAAATTCGCTCTGTGTCTGACCCGGGGTGTGTGTGATGGGACGGTGTGGAGGGAGATTCAATCTGTGTCTGAGCACAGGAGTATATGATGGAACGGTGTGGAGGGAGATTCACTCTGTGTCTGACCCCGGGAGTGTGTGTGATGCGACGGTGTGGGGGGAGATTCAATCTGTATCTGAGCACAGGAGTATATGATGGAACGGTATGGAGGGAGATGCGCTCTGTGTCTGACCCGGGGTGTGTGTGATGGGACGGTGTGGAGGGAGATTCACTCTGTGTCTGACCCCGGGACTGTGTGATCGGACGATGTGGAGGTAAATTTAATCTGAGTCTGACACTGGAAGTGGGTGATGGGACGGTGTGGAGGGAGATTCACTCTGTGTGTGACCCCGGGAGTTTGCGATGGGACGGTGTGAAGGAAGATACCCTCCGTGTCTGACCCCGGGAGTGTGTGATGGGACGGAGTGGAGGGAGTTTCACTCTGTGTCTGAGCACTGGAGTATATGATGGAACGGTATGGAGGGAGATTCGCTCTGTGTCTGACCCGGGGATGTGTGATGGGACGGTGTGGAGGGAGCTTCACACTGTGTCTGACCCCGGGAGTGTGTGATCGGACGGTGTGGATGAAGATTCACTCTGTTTCTGACCCCGGGAGTGTGTGATGGGACTATCTGGAGGGAGATTTACTCTGTGTCTAACCCCAGGAGAGTGCGATGGGACGGTGTGGAGGAAATTGACTCGGTGTCTGTCCCCGGGTGTGTGTGACGGGACGATGTGGAGGGAGATTCCTTCTGTGTCAGACCCCGGGAGTGTGTGATGGGACAGTGTGGAGGGAGATTCACACTGTGTCTGACCCCGGGAGTGTGTGATGGGACGGTGAGGAGGGAGATTCACTTCGTGTCTGACCCCGGGAGTGTGTGATAGGACGGTGTGGAGGGAGGTTCACTCCGTGTCTGACCGCGGGAGTGTATGATGGGACGGTGCGGAGGGAGATTCACTCTGTGTATGACCCCGGGAGTGTGCGATGGGACGGTGTGGAAGGAGATTCACTCTGTGTCTGAGCACAGGAGTATATGCTGGAACGGTATGGAGGGAGATTCGCTCTGTGTCTGACCCGGGGAGTGTGTGATGGGACGGTGTGGAGGGAGTTTCACTCCGTGTCTGACGGCGGGAGTGTGTGATGGGACGGTGCGGAGTGAGATTCACTCTGTTTCTGAGCACAGGAGTATATGATGGAACGGTATGGAGGGAGATTCGCTCTGTGTCTGACCCGGGGAGTGTGTGATAGGACGGTGTGGAGGGAGATTCACTCTGTGTCTGACCCCGGGAGTGTGTGATGGGACGGTGTGGAGGGGGATTCGCTCTGTGTCTGACCACGGGAGTGTGTGATGGGACGGTGTGGAGATAGAATCACACTGTGTATGACCCCCGGGTTTGTGTGATGGGACGGTGTGGAGGGAGATTCAATCTGTGTCTGAGCACAGGAGTATATGATGGAACGGTGTGGAGGGAGATTCACTCTGTGTCTGACCCGGGGTTTGTGTGATGGGACGGTGTGGAGGGAGATTCACTCTGTGTATGACCCCGGGAGTTTGCGATGGGACGGTGTGAAGGGAGATTCCCTCCGTGTCTGACCCAGGGAGAGTGTGATGGGACGGAGTGGAGGGAGTTTCACTCTGTGTCTGACCCGGGGACTGTGTGATGGGACGGTGTGGAGGGCGATTCACTCTGTGTCTGAGCACTGGAGTATATGATGGAACGGTATGGAGGGAGATTCGCTCTGTGTCTGACCCGGGGAGTGTGCGATGGGACGGTGTGGAAGGAGATTCACTCTGTGTCTGAGCACAGGAGTATATTGTGGAACGGTATGGAGGGAGATTCGCTCTGTGTCTGACCCGGGGAGTGTGTGATGGGACGGTGTGGAGGGAGTTTCACTCTGTGTCTGACCCTGGGAGTATGTGATGGGACGGTGTGGATGAAGATACACTCTGTTTCTGACCCCGGGATTGTGCGATGGGACGATCTGGAGGGAGATTCACTCTGTCTCAAACCCCAGGAGTGTGCGATGGGTCGGTGTGGAGGAACTAGACCTTGTGTCTGTCCCCGGGTGTGTGTGACGGGACGATGTGGAGGGAGATTCCCTCTGTGTCTGACCTCGGGAGTGTGAGATGGGACGGTGTGGAGGGATATTCACCCTATGTCTGATCCCGGGAGTGTGTGATGTGACGGTGTGGAGGGAGATTCACTCCGTGTCTGACCGCGGGAGTGTGTGATCGGACGGTGCGGAGTGAGATTCACTCTGTGTCTGAGCACAGGAGTATATGATGGAACGGTATGGAGGGAGATTCGCTCTGTGTCCGACCCGGGGAGTGTGTGATGGGACGGTGTGGAGGGAGATTCGCTCTGTGTCTGACCCGGGGTGTGTGTGATGGGACGGTGTGGAGGCGGATTCGCTCTGTGTCTGACCCCGGGAGTGTGCGATGCGACGGTGTGGAGATAGATTCACTGCCTGTGTCTGACCCGGGGTGTGTGTGATGGGACGGTGTTGAGGGGGATTCGCTCTGTGTCTGAGCACATGAGTATATGATGGAACGGTGTGGAGGGAGATTCGCTCTGTGTCTGACCCGGGGTGTGTGTGATGGGACGGTCTGGAGGGAGATTCACTCTGGGTCTGACCACGGGAGTGTCTGATGGCACGGTGTAGAGGGGTATTCGCTCTGTATCTAACCCCGGGAGAGTGCGATGCGACGGTGTGGAGGGAGATTCACTCTGTGTCTGACCCCGGGACTGTGTGATCGGACGGTGTGGAGGTAAATTTACTCTGTGTCTGACACCGGGAGTGGGTGATGGGACGGTGTGGAGGGAGATTCACTCTGTGTATGACCCCGGGAGTTTGCGATGGGACGGTGTAAAGGGAGATTCCCTCTGTGTCTGACCCCGGGAGTGTGTGATGGGACGGTGTGGAGGGAAATTCACTCCGTGTCTGACCCCGGGACTGTGTGATGGGACGGTGTCGAGGGATATTCACCCTGTGTCTGACACCGGGAGTGTGTGATGTGACGGTGTGGAGGGAGATTCACTCCGTGTCTGACCGCGGGAGTGTGTGATGGGACGGTGTGGAGGGAGATTCACTCTGTGTCTGACCCCGGGAGTGTGTGATGGGACGGTGTGGAGGGGGATTATCTCTGTGTCTGACCCCGGGAGTGTGCGATGCGACGGTGTGGAGATAGATTCACTCTGTCTGACCCCGGGAGTGTGTGATGGGACGGTGCGGAGGGAGATTCACTCTGTGTATGACCCCGGGAGTGTGCGATGGGACGGTGTGGAAGGAGATTCACTCTTTGTCTGAGCACAGGAGTATATGATGGAACGGTATGGAGGGAGATTCGCTCTGTGTCTGACCCGGGGAGTGTGCAATGGGACGATCTGGAGGGAGATTCACTCTCTCTCTAACCCCAGCAGTGTGCGATGGGACGGTGTGGTGGAAATTGACTCTGTGTCTGACCACGGGAGTGTGAGATGGGACGGTGTGGAGGGAGATTCGCTCTGTGACTGACCACGGTAGTTTATGGTGGAACGGTATGGAGGAAGATTCGCTCTGTGTCTGACCCGGGGAGTCTGTGATGGGACGGTGTGGAGGGAGATTCACTCCGTGTCTGACCGCGGGAGTGTGTGATGGGACGGTGCGGGGTGAGATTCACTCTGTGTCTGAGCACAGGAGTATATGATGGAACGGTATGGAGTGAGATTCGCTCTGTGTCTGACCCGGGGAGTGTGTGATGGGACGGTGTGGAGGGGGATTCGCTCTGTGTCTGACCCCGGGAATGTGTGATGGGACGGTGTGGAGGCGAATTCGCTCTGTGTCTGACCCCGGGAGTGTGCGATGCGACGGTGTGGAGATAGATTCACTGTCTGTGTCTGACCCGGGGTGTGTGTGAATGGACGGTGTTGAGGGGGATTCGCTCTGTGTCTGACCACGGTAGTTTATGATGGAACGGTATGGAGGAAGATTCACTCTGTGTCTGACCCCGGGAGAGGGGGCTGGGACGGTGTGGATGGAGATTCACACTGTGTATGACCCCGGGAGTATGTGATCGGACGGTGTGGATGGAAATTCACTCTGTGTCTGACCCCGGGAGTGTGCGATGGGACGGTGTGGAGGGAGATTCACTCCGTGTTGACCCCGGGAGTGTGTGATGGGACGATGTGGAGGGAACTTCTCTCTGTGTCTGACTCTCACTGTGCGGTCCGCAGCTGAACCTGATGTATCGCAACTGGAAATCAATTTAAAGACCATCTCTGAGCCCCGAGTCCGGACTGATCGAGGTTAGTTTCATCGATGCTGCTTTGGCCCTGTTAAGGTGACGTGTCCAATCCTGTTGAGAGATCTCAGCGCAAACGTACAGTTGACCCTAATGATTCCCTGTTTGAGAATAACACGGAGGGATCGCGTGAGGGATGCGAAGAGGAGGGAACTCTCTTTGATGGTCGGTGTGGTGTGTTGCGCCCTGGGAGTGGCTGAATAGAGGGAACGCCGTGGGATGTGGTGAGGTGTGAGTGTTGTGGGGAAGATCGGCGAGTCGAGATCGTTTGGGTTGGGCCGTGTGGAGGAGGGAGTGATGAGGAGCGAACGCCCTGCGGCGGGTTTGTAGAGATGTTAGCGCCGTATTGTTGTGGTTTGGAGGGTGGACAGTGGGAGAGACGGTGAGGAGGGAGCGCGGTATAAAACCTTTACCCCTCTCTCTCTTTTCTAACCCCACACTATTTTCCTTCTTTCCCCTTCTCTCACCCCGTATCCTCTCTTCCTCTGTCCCCTGTCCCTGCCTCACTCTATTTCCAAAGCTGGCTCCCCTGTCCCGTTCTCTTCGCCCAGTCGCATTTCTCCCGTCTCCCCTCTATCACAGTCACCGTCTCTACCACTCTCGGTCTCTCCCTTGCACTCTTTCCCTCTCTCTCTGCTCACTCTCATACACCTCGTCCACTACCCCTCCCGCTGCTACCACCTTTCTCTGTCCCTCAGTTTGCCGCTCATCTCCCCTCCACGCCTTCTCCTCTCCATTTACCCCTCTCCCGCTCCCCGACGCTCTCCCCCCTCGCTCATTCCCCTCTCTGTCTCTGAAATTCTCTTGTTGTCTCTTTCCCATCCGTCTTCCACTTCTCCCTTCCCTCCGACTCACTTTTCAACCCGCTCTCCTTCTCTCACTCCACTCACTCGTTTCTCCCCCCGACACGGTCTGCCCCCTCTCCCCATTCCCTCCCAGTTCTCTCTCCCCATTCTTTCTCTCACCTTTTCCTGCCCAATGCCCACATCACTCTCTCCCCTCTGTCAATGATTATAGCTTTCTCTCTGTCTCCACGTCTGTCCTCTCCTCCTCCTTCTCCATTACCCTCACTCTTGCTGTCTCACCCCTTCTCTCCCCCTCACCTATGCCCCTCTTTCTCTTCCCCACCCCTCTCTCTCTCCCCGACTCCCTCCCATATCCCTCCCCACTCTCACTGGACAAACAGTTCAGAGTTCACAGTGATTACGTCATTCTGGAGCGGTCACATGTCATGCTCCCAGGTGTCCAGGTTTAAAATGCATCTGTCTCGACCACTTCCTCTGTCAGCTCGTTCCATAGACTAATCACAATCTGGGTAAAGAAAGCTTGTCACTCGCTCCCCTATTAAATCCCTTTCCTATCTCAACTTGGACCTCTGCTCTCTGCTCCTCAGTTCTCCAAATCTCGGGACAATAACTGTACGCATTCACCGCTCGTGATTTCATACGCCGTTGCAAGTCACCCCTCCGCTCCAAGGAACAAAGTCCCAACCTGCCTGACTTCTCTCTGTAAATTAGTCCCGAAACAGTCTCGATGAGCAGAAGATCTTGCACTCTACGTTCATACCTCCCTGAACGTGGCTGCAGAGTTTGTTGGGATGGTTAAGCAGGTCTATGGCATTCTTGCCTTTATTATTCGGGGCATTGAGTACAAATGTCATGGAGTTATGTTACAACATTATAAAATCACTAGTTAGGCTGAAACAGGCGTATTGTATACAGTTCTGGTCACCCCATTATCGGAAGGATGTCGGGGTGTTGGGGAGCCTCCGGAGGGTTTTAACAGGACTCTGCCGGGATTCGATGGCATGTGTTAAAACGAGAGGTCGGACACCTCGGTCGCTTCCTCTGGAGCGGAGGAGGCTCAGGGGAGATCTGACTGATCTCTGGAATCCGTCAGACGCCTGTCAGCCTTTGCCAAGTCAAGGAATTTGGACTCTCGGCGATGACGGCTGAAAGTCGATGAGATTGAGAGACGGAGGGGGTGATCGTGGTGGCAGGAGAAAGCGCGGATGGTGGGTGGGAGGGTGTCCCGTGGGCGAAACGCCTGAATTCACACACTCGCTGAATGGTCTCTCTATAGGTCAGAATAAACAGGAAACGAAACAGAACATCGGAAATAGACCTTACCGTAAGATTTACCTACTCTGCCTGGTTACGTTCGCCCTCGTCGCGATAGTTGTCGGGCTGTCGATCTATGGTAAGTCGAACTGGCTCCTGGTGGAGTCCGGCCGTAAACAGGCAGAGTGGAATGAAATGTTAGCGCAACAGCTCAGCGTGACACGGACACACACTTCACTGTGACACCGACACTCTATCGCCGAGACACAGACACGTCCCTCACTGTGACACAGACGTAAACTTCATCGTAGCCCGGTGCCGCCTCCTCTACATCGGTGAGACCCATTACCGTTACAATGTCAGTACACGCACACCGTGCTCGACAATACACTGACGCTGCACTGACGCAGCCCTCACTGTGAAACCGACACTCTAACCGTGACACTGACACTGCCTTTACCGAAATGACTGCACACACCTAACTGTGACACCGACACGCCTCTCACCGTGAAACCGACACTCCAATCTCCATGACACCAACATTCCCCACACTGTAGCATCGATACTCGCAACACCGTGACACCGTCCAGGCCACACAGTTACACCAATACTCCACTCACCCTGACACTTACACACCCCACACCGTAAGAGTGACAGTGCCCTTACAGAGACGCTGTCACGCCCCTGACCGTGACACCGACAGTCCCCACACCGCGACATCGTCCCTCACCGTGACACGGAAACGCCCCGTCACGGTGACATGGAATCTCCCCCTCACTGTGACAGCGACACCTCCCTCTCTGTCGTACTGATACAAGGCTCACTGTGATACCACACAGCCTTCACTGTAACACTGCCAACCCTCTGCATGGCACTGAAACTCCCATCACTGTGGCAACGGCAAATACCCCTCCGTGACACCAACGCACCCCTCACTTCGACACCGACACTCTCAACACAGTGATCCCGACACGCTCCATACCGTGACAATGACTTTTCGTTCACTGTGACACCGATATTCCTCTCAGCTTGACACCGAGACTGCGAACACATTGGCACCGGCACACCTCCCTCGCCGTGACACTGTGAAGCCCGCACTGTTAAACCAGCGCGCCCTTTAACGTGACGCTTACACACCCCACACCGAAACAGTGACACGAGCCTCATAGTGACAGCGTCACGCCCCTCACCATGACTACGGCACGCTCCACACTGTGACAGCGACACTCACGTCACTGTGACACCACGCGTCCCTCACTGTGACACCGACACTCCCGTCACGGTGACACCGAATGTCTCCTGACCGTGACACTTACACACCCAACACCGTAATATTCACACTCCCTTCACCCTGACTCCGACACTTCCCTTACTGTGACAACGACTCAACCTTCTTCGTGACACTGATACAGCCCTATGCGTGACACCAACAATCCCCACACTGTGACACCGACATTCCCCACACCGTGAAACCGACACACCACTCACCTGACGCCGACAATCCCCACACTGTGACACCGACATTCCCCACACCGTGAAACCGACAGGACACTCACCTGACGCCGACAATCCCCACACTGTGACACCGACTATCCTCACACCGTGTCACTGACACCCTTTACTATCACTCTCAGTATCACAGACTCGTCGGTCTCTGATCACCTCCCACCGAAACTATCAGAGACTTTGGGAAGAACATCAGGAGATGAACAGGACCCAGCGCCAGTGTCAACAGCGAGTCCATGAGTTGAACTCAACCCTAGATTCCAGGATATCTAAAAATTTCCGCCTGGATCTCTCCCAAAGGATTTGTCTGAAGAATCTTGCAATCCTCAACGACAACATCTCCATTCTCGAAAACAACATTTCCGTCCTCAACTACAATCTCTCAGAGCTGAATCAAACGCACACCGATCTCCGCCATCAATTCAAACAGCTCGAAATGAAGGAGAGAATCTTCACCGAAAGACAAGCTCTGATGTGCCAATACCTCACCAGGAGAAGAGGTGAAAGAACATCTCCCGCTTATCCTGCTTCTAATCACGGGGGGGGGGGGGGAGGGGTGGGGAGGGGGAGGGAGGAGGTGGAGAGCTTCGCATCGCCTCTTATCCCGGGACAGTGTGATGGGACAGGCTGGAGGGAACTTCACTCTGTGTCTGACCACGGAAATGTGTGATGGGCCGGTGTGGAGGGAGATTCACTCTGTGTCTGCCCACGGGATTGTGTGATGGGACGGTATGGAGGAAGGTTCACTCTGTGTCTGACCCCGGGAGTGTGTGATGGGACGGTATGGAGGAAGGTTCACTCCGAGTCTGGCTGTAGGAGTGCGTGATGGGAAGGTGAGAAAGCAGCGACACCTGCTGTCTGAAACCGGGATGGAACGTTGTGGAGGGAGGTTGACTTTTTCTGATCCAAGTCGGTGCAATGGGAGGTATGGAGGGAGATTTAGTGTTTTATTTAATTCCTGATTTGCAGTACAAACGTGTCCTCAGAACTGGATCGAAAACGAAGATCGGTGTTATTTCATATCCACCTTGGAGAAACCTTATGATGGAGCGAGGGAATTTTGTTCAAAATTTGATGCAAGGCTTCTCGAAATAAAATCAAACGAGGAAGATGTAAGTGACTCCCGGGGTCTAACCTGGATCGAATTATTCCACACCGTCCCATCACACACTCCCGGGGTCAGACACAGAGTGAATCTCCCTCCACACCGTCCCATCACACATTCCCGGGGTCAGACACAGAGTGAATCTCCCTCCACACCGTCCCATCACACATTCCCGGGGTCAGACACAGAGTGAATCTCCCTCCACACCGTCCCATCACACACTCCCGGGGTCAGATACAGAGTGAATCTCCCTCCACACCGTCCCATCACATACTCCCGGGGTCAGACACAGAGTGAATCTTCCTCCACACCGTCCCGTCACACAATGCGTGGTCAGACACTGAGTGAATCTCCCTCCACACCGTCCCATCACACACTCCCGGGGTCAGATACAGAGTGAATCTCCCTCCACACCGTCCCATCACACACTCCCGGGGTCAGACACAGAGTGAATCTCCCTCCACACCGTCCCATCACACACTCCCGGGGTCAGACACAGAGTGAATCTCCCTCCAGAATCAGAATCAGAATCAGGTTTTTTATCACCGGCATGTGTCGTAAAATTTGTTAACTTAGCAGCAGCAGTTCAATGCCATACGTAATCTAGCAGAGTGAGAAAAAATAATAAATAAAATAAAGCATTGTAAAAAATAAACAAGTAAATATATCAGGCATTTTGAATAGATTATTTAAAACGTCAAAAAATTGGTGTATATTATAAAAGATGGTGAAGTGTCCAAAGCTTCATTCAGGAATCGGATGGCAGAGAGAAAGAATCTGTTCCTGAATCGCTGAGAGTGTGCCTTCCGGCTTCTGTACCTCGTACCTGATGGTCACAGTGAGAAACGGGTATGCCCTGGGTGCTGGAGGTCTTTAATAATGGACACTTCCTTTCTGAGACATGACTTCCTGAAGATGGCCTGGGTACTTTGTAGATTAGTGCCCACGATGGAGCTCACTAGATTTACAACCTTCGCTAGCTTCTTTTGGTCCTGTGCAATAGCCTTTCCATACCAGACAGTGATGCTACCTGTCAGAATGCTCTCCATGGTACAACTGAGTGTGACCGAATGTAGTCCCTCCACGCCATCCCGTCACACACTCCTAGCGTCAGACACATAGTGAACCTCACTCCACAACGTCCCATCACACATTCCTGGGAGCATCACTGGGTGACCCCATCTCTTCACGTTTTCCTGTTGTCAGGCATGGAGAGAGGCTAAATGTTAACATCCGGTTCAACCAGCATGCGTTTGTCTGGGGGTCGGGCGGCGATACCGGGCCGGTCAAACTGAGAAATCCCGTTTGTGTGGATGTGTGTCCCGGTTACAAATCAATCCCACGACATTACGAGCAGTTCACCATTTGCAATTAAACGACTGGGCTTTACGATTCTTCATTTGACTCCAGGGTTAGTTCAGAAAACGAAGAGAAGAAGGGCCCATTTTAGCGAAACAGTCTAATGCTCTCCTTGGAGCTCACTGTTTTCCCGTCCGTCCGTTCTCCATCGATTTCCCCCGGGCGTGGTCGACTCCCGACCCCATTCCAAATCCGCTCAGGGCTGCAGTCTACGATTACCCCGATCTGGCATCTTCTCTCTCCATCTTCTGCCGAACAAAAGCCCGCGAATCCCTCGCTCTCGGGCTCACAGGAAAGAAAACCCCTCCCATCAGGGGACGCCACACATTCCAAAGACCCCGTTATCTCTCGTCATAACACAAACACACTACTGCTACAGAGAAACCATTACATTAGCAGTGAAACATTTCCCAGGACGTTGCATGCAAATTAATGGAAGGGATTTCACTTCACAGGAATTTGTTTCCACCTCGGTCAGTGATGTATACAGAACTTACTGGATTGGAAGATGCAGAGACGGGTGAGGTTTGGACTGTTACAGGTCGGTGGTTTGAGAGTGACACGAGGCCGTGGAGAGAGAGTGGGTCAGTGGGATTGGTTTTCAGACTGACACAGGGCGGTCAGGAGAGTCGGGAAGTGGGGCTAGTTTGGAGACTGACACAGGCCGATCAGGAGAGTGGGATTATTTTGTTGACTCATGCGGGGTTGTCGAGAGAGGGTGGGCAAGTGGCAGTAATTTGGGAGCTGACTCGGGACTGTAGGGTTGAGCGGGGTAATGGGATTCGTACGGCCAGGACCCCGGGGCTGTGGAGAGCGCAGATTAGTGGGATTAGTTTGGAGACGATCTCCTGTTGTCTGCTGGATCTGTTTTCTCTGTGTTGAAAAAGTCTCAACCTCTTTCATAGCAATGTGGCCTCTGATCTTCTGTACAAGATGTTCTATGGATCGCCCAGCTGCAGTAAGTGTGACTCGTACAGTTACAACTACAATTGCAAAAGGAAACACAGATTCATCTGCGAGAAATCGGCATATTTATACCCTGATATTGCTGAAGAGATCCGAGGTCTCTGTCAACAGACTGTCGAGCCGACTTCAATCAAGTGAATTCACCCCGCTTCTCCTATTCAATCTACCCCACTCTCACTCCCCCATCATTGTACCCCTTCACACCCTCTCATCCCTTCCCTCTTACCCTAATTTCCTCCTTTAATCGCATCCCCATTCTCCCCCACTACTCTCGCTCTTCCCCTCTGATCCACTCCCACCCTCTCTGCCACTTCTACCTACCGCAATTTCCTCCTCTACTCGCATCCCCATTCTCCCCCACCACTCTCCCCATCTTGTCCACTCTTCTCCGCTCCCTGTCCCGCTCTCCCCGCTCCCCCATTTATTTCCCTTATCAGCAATTTACTCCGTTTTCCCCCTCCTCTCCCTCTCGGACCCCATTCTCTGCTTCTCCTCTCGCCGTTCTCTCCACACACTCTCACCTCAATTCTGTGCAATCTGGTTCACAATTCCCCAACCCAGGGGAAAAAGTGTGCACATTCACCGTATCTGTGCCCCTCCTGGCTTCATACCCACGCTCTAAGGAACGAAGTTCCCTCCTTCTTGCCTTCTCTCCATAACTCAGACCCTCGAGTCCCGGCAACATCCTCGAGAATCTCCCTCTGCGCTGTTTCCAGCTCAGTGGCATCTGTCCTACAGGAGGGCGGACAGAACTGAACACAGCCCTCCAAGCGCGGCCTCACCGACGCCCTGTACAACTCCAACCTGACCTCGGTACGGTGCAAAGATGCGAAATTACCGTAAATTGGGGAAAATAATCAATACTGCAAAAACGGTGAATACCAAGGGAGTGTTTAAGTGTTCTAGTGATGAAGGGAACGATAAACTTCGGTAGAGGGATAGGTAAATGGGGGAATGGATTAAGGGGTTTGATTAGTTTATTTACCTTTTCGGTACCTTATGTTAGTTGCTGTACAGCAAAAATAGGGAACCTTACCCATCAACAAATGATGGACCAGATATTGCTCCCTAATAGCGTTGGAAATAGGTCTAAATAAAATATATAGTGCGGGGGTGGGGGTGGTAGAATGTTGGAGAGCAGGCGCAGGTGTCGGCATGAGGAATTGAGATTGTATCCATGCTGGTCTCGGCAGAAATAATTATAACTGTCCAATAATGATATTACACCTAATTGTATCTTAGCATGTGATCGAAACTATTCTCAAACTGTATTTACTCGCGTTATTATAATATTTCCTGTAATGATCAATGTTATAAATTGTGTGGGATTGTGTTCGGGGGGTGGGCAGTGTCCGGACTGTCGCTTTGGGTGATCAGCCTGTAACTCTCACGGAGCTTGCTATGAATAAAGAGTGAAGTTTGATGAATTACCGCTTGTTTTATGGTTTTATTGACTTCCTGTTACCTTGCGTAACTGCATCGGGTCGATCCGCCTTTGAGAATTTGGCGAGCCAGACAGGAGTCCAAGACGAGGTATTCCCGACAGACGGCGTCAGTGGTCGCGTCGGTGGCCGTGACCTGAGTTGGATTGACCTTGAGCTCTCTCATTCATTGTCCACGTTGACGACCCATTCGTCTGGCGGGTAACCTCTGACCGACTCCTTCCGAAACCTGAGCTGAGGATCGTCGGACTACCACAGGTCAGTAGATTCGGAGTAACGGAGGACCCACCGTGGGATTGTGGGTAATAAAGTTTATGAGGTATCGGGGTAACAGAGGACCCGACGAGATATTGCGAGTATTTAAGTTTGTGAGGTATTGTATGAATTAAAGTCTGTGTGTGCTGAAGATTTGGGCAGCGGATAATTAACAGTGATCTATTACATTTATCTTCGGGTGCGTCGCCGCGAATTGGGCAGTGGGTTAGTGGCAGTAACCTATTATATTTCAAGATGGTGAGCACCTTAATTGGCGGGGATATGGGGGGGGGGGGGGGGGGTGGGTGTGCAGGGGGGCGTGGCGCGGTAAACTGACCAGCACGGGACAGAACAGAAGTTTGGCGAAACACAGGGGAAGTGGCTCTCTCCTGCAGTCTATCCGGATGTTATAAATACGCAATGGGAGTACGCTTATGATAATTCGCCTGTCTCAGCATCCAGCCTTAGACCGGTGGTTAAGAGGGGAAATCCCCCACGCGAAGGTCAGGATCTTGAAGTGGATGCAGAGAGACACGGCACAAGATTAACGGGGAACAGGGGCTGTGGGGTATCTGGTGGTAAAACCTCACTCTGGGGTATCAGCCTCCAGCCTCAGACCGGTGGTTTAGAGGGGAAACCCCCCACGCGAAGGTCCAGATCTTAAAGTGGATGTGTGAAAAGGAGGCGGCTGACCCACTCGGTTAGGAAGCATGGGGCAAGCATTAGATCAGTCCGGGAATAACACGCCATTATTTAGAATATGCAGAGTTGACCCTGAAAGAGCAAATGATTACCGGAGGTTATCTTATCGGCATGGCTAAATAAGAAATTGGGTCGTGGAATTTAGCCTTTGGGTGGGAGCTGGGACTTAGATAAATGTCTGAAGGCAGAGGAAGCAATTTGGAAACGTAATGCCGGACAAAAATGGAAGGTTTAATGTCCAATTGGAGAAAAAATAAACGGCCGAAGAATTAATTAATAGACCGAGCCAAAACATTTGGTAAAGCAGGTCGAAGATGGATTAGTGTATGTGATAATGAAGGAAATTTGAAATCGCGGGAGACACTAAAAGGACTGTGTGGGGAATATGATACGAATAAGGGAAAACAGAATAGGGAAACGAAAGGTAGGCTGGTTAAGGATAGGCGACAAGGTAAAGGTGAAGCCGGCGAAGGTAAAACTGAGGTACTGCAGCGACCCACTTCCCAGCGCACTCGAACCGGCTCACAAAGCGGCCCGCGCCGGCATTGAGGCCGGTCCCAAAGAGGTCGCCAGGCCTGCTTCCCCTGCAAGGGGAAAAGCCCGCGCGCGGGACGGGACTGTGAATACGCGCCCCCTACAGCATTCCCGACCGGGGAGGGCGGGATCAGGAAGGCTTTAAAGGGAGGCTGCGAAGTTTGAATAAATCTCTTTTGCAACTGCAGCTCACTGACTGCGTGTCGTTATTGTAGCGCTGCGTGTAGCACACCGCTGCAATTGGTGACCCCGACAAATATCGTTTGGGCCGAAAACGAACGACGCTGCAACTGTTCATGCAGTTTCGTTAAAACTGCCAAGCTTCTGGACGCTGCGACCTCACCGATGGTTCCAGCAAGCAGAAGCCCAATGCCACATTCGACAGATAACCTCTCATGCCACACGTTACTACTACGTGGTGAGCTCCCTCGACCAGGAAACAGCTGCCCAGGGTGAGGAGTTCATACAGCCGCCCCCAGCGGACGGCAAATACACAGAATTCAAAGCCCTGCTCAGAAGGACTTTCGGACTCTCACGGCGCGATCGAGCTGCCCGCTTACTGCACCTGGATGGTTTGATGACAAGGCGCCTTCGGCTTTGATGAACGAGATGCTCTCCCTGACCGGAGGACACAAGCCCTGCCTGATGATTGAGCAGGCATTCCTGGAGCAGCTGCCCGAGGACATACGCCTGCTGCTGTCCGACACGAATTTCAGCGAACCCCGGAGGGTGGCGGCCCGGGCGGACGTGCTGTGGAAAGCCAAGAAGGAGAGTGGGGCGTCCGTCGCACAGATCACCAGACCACGCTCCCAGCAGCAAACCAGACCAGGCCCGGCCGCAGAGCCCGCTAACCCCAGAGGCAGGGGTGAGGAGGCCAACGAACAATGGTGCTTCTACCACCAGCGGTGCGGCGCAGAAGCCCGCTTCTGTTGCCCGCCCTGCAAGTTCCCGGGAAACGCCAGGGCCAACCGCCGCTGATGGCTACGGCGGCTGGCCATCGGGATAGACTCCTGTATGTCTAGGACAAGCGGTCGGGACGCCGCTTTTTGGTCGACACCGGGGCCGAGATGGGCGTCTTACCTCCGACGAGTTACGACACTCGCAACAGGGCGCCGGGTCCCACCCTGCGGGCCGCGAACGGCAGCACAGTAAGGACCTACGGCACCCGTACAGTGTGGCTACAGTTCTGCTGCAGCCTGTTCACTTGGGACTTCACACTGGCCGGCGTAGCCCAACCACTCCTGGGCGTGGACTTTTTACGGGTTCATAGCCGACTGGTCAACCTGCAAGGGAAGAGATTGGTCCACGCCGAGACCTTTCAAACGTTCTCCCTGGGTGAAGCCCAGTTGCCGGCCCCACGCCTAAACTCCATCACGCTGTCCGACAACGACTTCACCAGTATCCTGGCGGATTTCCCATAGGTTCTGGCACCGCAGTTCACGGCAGCCATGCCCAGACACGGTGTACAGCACCACATCCCGAGCCAAGGACCACCCCTCCACGCCCGTGCTCGAAGGCTTCCCCCGGACAAGCTCCGACTGGCGAAGGAGGAGTTCAAGAGGATGGAGGAATTGGGGATCATCCGGCGGTCCGACAGCCCATGGGCCTCCCCCCTGCACATGGTGCCCAAAGCGACAGGGGGCTGGAGACCGTGCGGCGACTACCGCAGGCTGAACGAGGCTACAACACCGGACCGCTACCCTGTGCCGCTAATACAGGATTTTGCAGCAAACCTGCACGGCACACGGATCTTCTCCAAGGTGGACCCCGTCCGGGGATACCATCAAATCCCGATGCATCCGGACGACGTCCCCAAAACGGCTCTCATCACCCCGTTCGGCCTTTTCGAGTTCCTCCGCATGCCGTTCGGCCTAACGAATGCCGCACAGAAGTTTCAGCGGTTAATGGACGCGGTGGGACGCGACCTAGACTTCGCTTTCATCTATTTGGCCGACATCCTCATAGCCAGCAGCAGTCGCCAGGAGCATCTGTCCCACCTCCATCAACTCTACACCCCACTGAGTGAATACGGCCTGACAATCAACCCGGCCAAATGCCAGTTCGGGCTCGGCACCATCGGCTTCCTGGGCTACAGGATTACCAAAGATGGGGCAACCCCTCTGCCCGCTAAGGTAGACGCGGTCCGCCATTTCCCCCGACCCACCACAATCAAAGGCCTTCAGGAATTCGTGGGTATGGTAAATTTCAACCACCGCTTCCTCCCTTCAGCTGCCCGAATCATGCGCCCCCTGTTCGCCCTGATGTCAGGTAAGGGCAAGGACATTACCTGGGACGAGGAATCCGCCGCCGCTTTCATTAAAACCAAAGAAGCCTTAGCAAACGCCGCGAAGCTAGTGCACCCCAGAACGGACGTCCCTACCGCCCTCACAGTGGACGCATCTAACAGGGCAGTCGGTGGGGTGCTGGAACAACTCATCGAGGGTCGCTGGCAACCCCTGGCGTTTTTCAGCAAACACCTGCGACCACCCGAGCTCAAATGCAGTGCTTTCGACCGGGAAGTGTTGGTGCTATACCTGGCAATCCGGCATTTCAGGTACTTCTTAGAAGGTAGGCCCTTCACCGCGTTCACGGACCACAAACCGCTTACCTTTGCGTTCACGAAAGCATCCGACCCCTGGTCGTCCCGCCAGCAGCGACATCTGTCCTACATCTCCGATTACACGACGGATGTCCGGCATAAGGACAATGTCGTGGCAGATGCGCTCTCTTGCCCTAACATTCACGCCCTTTCCCAAGGGGTAGACTTTGAGGCGCTGGCAGAAGCGCAGCAGGCAGATGAGGAGATCCCGAGTTACAGAACCGCAGTCTCTGGTTTGCAGCTCCAGGACCTCCCCGTAGGCCCAGGTGAGAGGACCCTACTCTGTGACGTCACCACCGGCCAGCCCCGCTCCGTGTCATAACTTGGCGCACCCCTCCATCCGCACTACAGGCCGGATGGTCTCCAGCAGATTCGTGTGACACGGACTCCGCAAGCAGGTCAGTGAATGGGCCAGAACGTGCCTGCACTGCCAGACGGCCAAGGTGCAGCGACACACCAAGGCCCCGCCGCAGCAGTTCCACCCCACCCACCGGCGTTTCGACCACATTCATGTGGATATCGTCGGCCTCCTGCCAGTGTCGCGCGGAGCGCGGCACCTCCTGACTATCGTGGACCGGTTCACCAGATGGCCAGAGGCGATCCCGCTCACCGACACCACCTCCGAATCTTGCGGCCGGTGACTGCTCGCCAACTGGGTGTCCCGCTTTGGTGTACCGGCCCACATTACCTCCGACAGAGGCGCCCAGTTCACCTCCAGCCTGTGGTCAGCGATGGCCAGCCTGTTGGGGACTCAGCTGCACCACACCACTGCCTACCACCCACAGTCGAACGGACTGGTGGAGCGTTTCCACCGTCACCTGAAGTCGGCTCTCATGGCGCGCCTGCGAGGAGCTAACTGGGCGGACGAGCTTCCCTGGGTCCTGCTCGGCATCCGCACGGCGCCAAAAGACGATCTGCGCGCTTCGTCGGCCGAGTTGGTGTACGGCGCACCCCTGGTCGTTCCCGGGGAGTTCATACCAGTCCCGAGGGGGCGAGAGGAAGAACCCGCGGCAGTCCTGGGCAGACTACGCGAGAGGCTCGGTAACCTGGCCCCCATACCCACTTCGCAGCATGGGCAGCACCCGACCTGCGTACCCAAAGACCTGCAGAACTGTAAGTTTGTGTTTGTACGACGGGGCGGGCATCGGCCGCCGCTGCAACGGCCCTACGAGGGGCCGTTTACGGTGATCAGGAACAACGGGTCCACGTTCGTGCTGGACGTTGGGGGGAGAGAGGAGGTTTTCACGGTGGACCGACTCAAACCGGCCCATGTGGACTTGGCGCAACCGGTCGAGTTTCCGGCACCGCGGCGCAGAGGCCGACCTCTCAAACAGGGCCCGGCCCAGACTGTGGACATTGGGGGGTGTATCGCCGGTTCTGGGGGGGGGGGGTGTTATGTGGCGACCCAATTACTAGCACACTCGAACCGGCTGACAATTAGCCAGAGTGCAGGCACAAAGGAGAAAGCCTGAGGGGGTTTTAGTACGTGCCAGTAGAGGCATCCTGTGGGTGAGCGAGTCTTTAAAGCAAGACTGTGAAGTTGGAATAAACTTCATCTCTGACTGCAGTTTACCGACTCCGTGTCGTTATTTTAGCGCTGCGTGTAGCACACCGCTACAATTAGATATTATCTCGCGGGCCAAAGATAATCCCACCGCGGGCCGGATTTGGCCCGCGGGCCTTGAGTTTGACATATATGCCTTACAGGATAACACGTCTCCGCAGCTATGGAGGGGGTGCAGAGGAGATTTACCAGGATGTTGCCTGGTTTGGAGAACAAGTCATATGAAGCAAGGTTAGCAGAGCTGGGACTTTTCTCTTTGGAGTGTAGAAGAATGAGAGGGGACTTGAAAGAGGTGTACAAGATTATGAGAGGCATAGATAGGATGGATAGCCAGTACCCGTTTCCCAGGGCACCAATAGCAAACACCAGAGGGCATAGGCACAAAATTAAGAGAGGGAAGTTTAGGGGAGACATCGGGGGTAAAATTTTTACACAGAGGGCTGGGAGTGCCTGGAATGACTTGCCAGGGATAGTGATAGAGGCTAAAACATTAGGGGTGTTTAAGAACGTCTTGGACAGGCACATGGATGAAAGGAAAATGGAGGGTTATGGGGTAGTGTGGGTTTAGTACTTTTTTTAAGGATTATATGGGTCAGCACAACATGGAGGGCTGAAGGGCCTGTACTGTTCTATGGTGTGTCAGTGGGAACATAATGGGACACGGGACTGTGGGGTAAGCGATTAGTTTGGGGACTGACATAAGCCTGAGGGAGAGTGTGGGTCAGTGGGTGTATTCCGGAGGCTGACACACGGCTGTGTTGGGAGAGTGGGAGATGTTGGGGTCTGCTACAGGTCAGTGGTGAGGGAGGGTGTCAGTGACTTTGGGGACTGACACAGGGCGGTGTTGGGGAAGTGGGAGATGTTGGGGTCTGCTACAGGTCAGTGGTGAGGGAGGGTGTCAGTGACATTGGAGACTGACACAGGGCTGTTTTGGGGAAGTGGGAGATGTTGGGGTCTGTTACAGGTCAGTGGTGAGGGAGGGTGTCAGTGACTTTGGGGACTGACACAGGGCTGTGTTGGGGAAGTGGGAGATGTTGGGGTCTGCTACAGGTCAGTGGTGAGGGAGGGTGTCAGTGACATTGGAGACTGACACAGGGCTGTTTTGGGGAAGTGGGAGATGTTGGGGTCTGCTACAGGTCAGTGGTGAGGGAGGGTGTCAGTGACTTTGGAGACTGACACAGGGCTGTGTTGGGGAAGTGGGAGATGTTGGGGTCTGCTACAGGTCAGTGGTGAGGGAGGGTGTCAGTGACTTTGGGGACTGACACAGGGCTGTCTGCTGGAGTTGTCATTTGAGGTGGTTTTCCCCTCGACAGAAAAGTGGCCTCTCAGGTCGTGTACGGGAAGAACGCTGGAGAGTTCGAATGCAAAGGATGTACATGGTACACTCATCTCTCCCGCTGCAGTCAGGTTCACCATCGTTTCATCTGTGAGAAGCCTGCACCTCTGTGCCCGGATATTCCTGAAAACATCCGGGATCTCTGTCAACAGCCCGTGGGTCCGACTCCAATCACATGACAACACCCTCGTTCTCCCCATCTCTCTCTCTCCGACTCTCACTAACCCATCCTCTCTGCCCCTCGTCCCTAACCTCCCTCCTTCTATCGCTCTCACTCGCCATCTTGCTTTCTCTTTACCCTCGTTCCTCTGAACTCTCTCTCTTTCTCATCCTCCTCCCCTCCGCTGTTACATCCTCATTTTCCTTCCTCTCGCTACCTTGCCTCCCTTTCCCCCAACTCTTCCCCCTTCCGATCATTCTCTCTCTTCCCATTCTCTACTCCCTCTCGACCCCGCTTTCCCTTTTATCCAAACCCTCTCGCTCTCCCTCTCCCCTCTTCAGCTGCTTTCACCTCGATCACGTGCGCTGTTGCTCTCGATACCCCAGTCCCGGGGGAAATAAAGCGCACGCATTCGCCTGATCTGTGTCCCCCTCGTACTTTGATACATCTCTGAAAAGTCACAGAACAGATCGTCAACATTCCTGAGCTCTCTCCGTATCCCAGTCCCCCGAGTTCCTCGCAAATCTTCCCCCGGACTCCTCCCAGCTCGAGGGCATCTTTCCCCCAGCAGGGCGACCAAAACCGAACACCGGACTCCCAGTGCGGCCTCACCGACGTCTTGTACAACTGGGACGTGACCCCCCGACTCCCGTACTCAGTGTCCCGACTGACGGACGCCGGCGTGTCGAATGTCCCGTCCCCCTGTGTCGCATCTCTTCTGCCGGATTCACGGTCCGATTTACCATCGGTGATTTACACGACCTGAGATTTGTTCTTTTGCGCAACCGGTAAAGCAAAAAGGATGTAAAGTTAATGGACGGAGGGGGGTATAAAGAGAAGGGAGGGGGAAAGGAGTGGAAGAAGGAGATTAGAGAAGGAGTGAAATACAGAGTAGTATGTATCAGTCATGCTGAGCCTTGTTGTCCTGGGGAATTGTGTCCCATCGACACACCCCCCACCCAACACACCCGCGGTCGGTTCCCGGTTTGACCGGCGGACCCTCCCATTGCCCTGCTCATCGCCGGGGATTCAGACCCTCTGTGCACGGGAAACCACAGCCCGGGGACAAACACCCGACACCCACCAAAGCAAGCGAGCCCCCTCCCTTCGAGTGAAAAGAACAACTCCACACAGTCTCTCTCTCCTCCTCCCTCCGAGTGAAATGAGCAACTCCTCAGCCTCTCTCACTCTCTCCCCCTCCCTCAGAGTGAAATAAACAACTCCTCACAGTCTCTCTCTCTCTCTCTCTCTCCCTCTCTCTCTCTCTCTCTCTCTCTCTCTCTCTCTCCCCCTCCCTCCGAGTGAAATGAACAACTCCTCACAGTCTCTCTCTCTCCCCCTCCCTCCGAGTGAAATGAACTCCTCACAGTCTCTCTCTCACCCTCCCTCCGAGTGAAATGAACAACTCCTCACTCTCTCTCTCTCTCTCTCTCTCTCTTCCCTAAAATCTCTCCCCCTCCCTCTCTCTCCATCCCTCCTTCTCTCTCCCCCCCTCCGAGTGAAATGAGCAACTCCTCAGCCTCTCTCACTCTCTCCCCCTCCCTCAGAGTGAAATAAACAACTCCTCACAGTCTCTCTCTCCCCCTCCCTCCGAGTGAAATGAACAACTCCTCACTCTCTCTCTCTCTTCCCTAAAATCTCTCCCCCTCCCTCTCTCCATCCCTCCCTCTCTCTCCATCCCTCCTTCTCTCTCCCCCCCCTCTCCGAGTGAAATGAGCAACTCCTCAGCCTCTCTCACTCTCTCCCCCTCCCTCAGAGTGAAATAAACAACTCCTCACAGTCTCTCACACTCTCTCTCTCTCCCTCCCTCCGAGTGAAATGAACAATTCCTCACAGTCTCTCACACTCTCTCTCTCTCCCTCCCTCCGAGTGAAATGAACAATTCCTCACAGTCTCTCTCACTCTCTCTCTCTCCCCCTCCCTGAGAGTGAAATAAACAACTCCTCACAGTCTCTCTCTCCCCCTCCCTCCGAGTGAAATGAACAACTCCTCACTCTCTCTCTCTTCCCTAAAATCTCTCCCCCTCCCTCTCTCTCCATCCCTCCTTCTCTCTCTCCCTCCCTCCGAGTGAAATGAACAACTCCTCAGTCTTTCTCTCTCTTCCCGAATCTCTCCCTCCTTCTCTCTCTCTCCCCCCTCACTCCCCCGTCCCTCCTTGAAGTGAACAACTGCTCAGTCTCTCTCTCTCTTCCCTATCTCTCCCCCTCCCTGTTGTTTATATATATATATAATAAATACGGCAGAAATGTCGGGGGTGCTCTGACGCATCCAAACACCTGATGGCGGAGGGGAAGAAGGTGTTGCTGAATCGTCGAGTTTTCAGGCTCCTCTCCCTTCCCCGATGGCGGCAGTGAGCCGGGAGCCTGTCCCGGTGCTGAGGGAGTCACGGTGATGAGGATCTCCATCATCCAGTTCCAGAGGGAGGTTCGCTGGCCCAGGATCCGGAGCCTGTGGATCAGAACGGAGGGGAGGATGATGCTGAACGCCGAGCTGGTCTCAGTCATCAGCAGCCTGGCGTCGGTGTTGTAATGCCCAGGGACCAGGGGAGAGCGAGTGAGATCGTATCCGCGGTAGACCTTTCGTCGAGTTTCCCCAATTCACAGCGGGCCCACGTCCTCGCTGGAGAAGGGGTCGACTCTGGGTATGACCAGCCTCTCAACCAGATCCCCGCACTTGATTCTCAATCGTTCCCAATTCCTCTCAATCACCAGCACCTGGTTTCCATTCGCCACCAGAGGATAAGACTCCGACAGCTCCGGTCAGCCCTTGCCGGATTGTTGGTCGACTCTCAGAGAGAGAAGAACCTTGCTCCAAGTCATGACACAAACCTGGGTGGCAGTGTGAAATGTATGGAAGATGTTATGAGAATGCAGGGTGACTTGGACAGGTTGGGTGAGTGGGCAAATGAATGGCGGATGCAGTTTAATGTGGGTAAATGTGAGGTTATCCACTTTGGTGGCAAGAACAGGAAGGCAGATTACTATCTAAATGGATTCAAGTTAGGAAAAGGGGAAGTACAGCGAGATCTAGGTGTTCTTGTACATCAGTCAATGAAAGCAAGCATGCAGGTACAGCAGGCAGTGAAGAAAGCCAATGGCATGCTGGCCTTTATAACAAGAGGAATTGAGTATAGGAGTAAAGAGGTCCTTCTGCAGCTGTACAGGGCCCTGGTGAGACCACACCTGGAGTATTGTGTGCAGTTTCGGTCTCCCGATTTGAGGAAGGACATTCTTGCCATTGAGGGAGTGCAGCGTAGGTTCAGAAGGTTAATTCCCGGAATGGCGGGACTGTCATATATTGAAAGATTGGAGCGACTGGGCTTGTATACACTGGAGTTTAGAAGGATGAGAGGGGATCTGACTGAAACATATAAGATTATTAAGGGATTGGACACACTGGAGGAAGGAAGCATGTTCCCGCTGATGGGTGAGTCCAGAACTAGAGGCCACAGTTTAAGAATAAGGGGTAGGCCATTTAGAACGGAGATGCGGAAAATCTTTTTCACCCAGAGAGTGGAGGATATGTGGAATGCTCTGCCTCAGAAGGCAGTGGAGGCCAAGTCTCTGGATGCATTCAAGAGTGAGTTAGATAGAGCTCTTATAGATAGCGGGGTCAAGGGATATGGGGAGAGGGCAGGAATGGGGTACTGATTGTGGATGATCAGCCATGAACACAGTGAATGGTGGTGCTGGTTAGAAGGGCCGAATGGCCTACTCCTGCACCTATTGTGTATTGTCAAAGCAGTTAATCCCAGTAGGTGTGAGTGTCACTGGGTGATTGTTGTTGAGGCAGCTCTCCCTACTCTTCTCCGGCACTGGTATGATTGTCGCCTTTTGAAGCGGGGGGGGGGGGTGTAATTCAGACTGCAGGGGAGAGACACGTCCTCGGATACTCCAACCTCCGCTGCTGTTCTCCTCACATCAGTTGACACATCCCTCACCTGCACGCCTCTCCGTCTCCTTCGACCCCTTCAACATCTACCACAATCCCCTTCTCCGTCATCGTCTCCCTCCCCGTGACCTACCACAGCCATGCAGCCCCCTCGTCTCTGTCACACCCCCTCTCTCCCCAAACGCCTCCCTCTCTGTGTTGACAGGGATTTGTGGATGGAATGGGGGAGAGTTGAATTCTGGAGTTAGACTCCCCCCTTGAACCACAAATCAATCTCTCAGTTCTGAGCCTATAATGAATGGTCAGAGAGGACAGTGGGCAGAGAGGGAGATTCGCTGTTTCATAATACCTCACTGTGCAATCGGACAGTGTGGAGGGAGATTCACTCTGTGTCTGACCCCGGGTGTAATTGTGATGGGACGATGTGGAGGGAGATTCACTCTGTGTCTGACCCCGGGAGTGTGTGATGGGTCGGTGCGGAGGGAGATTCACTCTGTGTCTGACTCCGGGTGTAAGTGTGAATGGACAGTGTGGAGGGAGATTCACTCTGTGTCTGACCCCGGGAGTGTGTGATGGGACGGTGTGGAGGGAGACTCACTCTGTGTCTGACCCTGGGAATGTGTGATGGGGCAGTGTGGAGGGAGATTCACTCTGTGTCTGACCCCGGGTGTAAGTGTAATGGGATAGTGTGGAGGGAGCTGCACTCTGTGTCTGACCCCGGGAGTGTGTGATGGGACGGTGTGGAGGGAGATTCACTCTGTGTCTTACCCCGTGAGTGAGTTTGATCGGACCGTGTGGAGGGAGATTCACTGTGTGTCTGACCCCGGGTGTGTGTGAAGGAACGGTGTGGAGGGAGATTCACTCTGTGTCTGACCCCGGGAGTGTGTGATGGGACGGTGTGGAGGGAGACTCACTCTGTGTCTGACCCTGGGAATGTGTGATGGGGCAGTGTGGAGGGAGATTCACTCTGTGTCTGACCCCGGGTGTAAGTGTAATGGGATAGTGTGGAGGGAGCTGCACTCTGTGTCTGACCCCGGGAGTGTGTGATGGGATGGTATGGAGGGAGATTCACTCTGTGTCTTACCCCGTGAGTGAGTTTGATCGGACCGTGTGGAGGGAGATTCACTGTGTGTCTGACCCCGGGTGTGTGTGAAGGAACGGTGTGGAGGGAGATTCACTCTGTGTCTGACCCCGGGAGTGTTTGATGGGGCGGTATGTAGGGAGATTCACTCTGTGTCTAACCCCGGGAGTGAGTGTGATCGGACCGTGTGGAGGGAGATTCACTATGTGTCTGACCCCGGGAGTGTGTGATGGGATGGTGTGGAGGGAGATTCACTCTGTGTCTGACCCCGGGTGTAAGTGTGATCGGACTGTGTGGAGGGAGATTCACTCTGTATCTGACCCCGGGTGTGTGTGATGGGACGGTGTGGAGGGGGATTTACTCTGTGTCTGACCCCGGGAGTGTGTGTAGGGGCATAATGGAGGGAGATTCACTCTGTTTCTAACCCCGTGAGTGAGTTTGATCGGACCGTGTGGAGGGAGATTCACTGTGTGTCTGACCCCGGGTGTGTGTGACGGAACGGTGTGGAGGGAGATTCACTCTGTGTCTGACCCCGGGAGTGTTTGATGGGGTGGTATGGAGGAAGATTCACTCTATGTCTAACCCCGGGAGTGAGGGTGATCAGACCGTGTGGAGGGAGATTCACTCTGTGTCTGACCCCGGCAGTGTGTGATGGGACGGTGCGGAGGGAGATTCACTCTGTGTCTGACCCCGGGTGTAAGTGTGAATGGACAGTGTGGAGGGAGATTCACTCTGTGTCTGACCCCGGGAGTGTGTGATGGGACGGTGTGGAGGGAGACTCACTCTGTGTCTGACCCTGGGAATGTGTGATGGGGCAGTGTGGAGGGAGATTCACTCTGTGTCTGACCCCGGGAGTGTGTGATGGGTCGGTGCGGAGGGAGATTCACTCTGTGTCTGACCCCGGGTGTAAGTGTGAATGGACAGTGTGGAGGGAGATTCACTCTGTGTCTGACCCCGGGAGTGTGTGATGGGACGGTGTGGAGGGAGACTCACTCTGTGTCTGACCCTGGGAATGTGTGATGGGGCAGTGTGGAGGGAGATTCACTCTGTGTCTGACCCCGGGTGTAAGTGTAATGGGATAGTGTGGAGGGAGCTGCACTCTGTGTCTGACCCCGGGAGTGTGTGATGGGACGGTGTGGAGGGAGATTCACTCTGTGTCTTACCCCGTGAGTGAGTTTGATCGGACCGTGTGGAGGGAGATTCACTGTGTGTCTGACCCCGGGTGTGTGTGAAGGAACGGTGTGGAGGGAGATTCACTCTGTGTCTGACCCCGGGAGTGTGTGATGGGACGGTGTGGAGGGAGACTCACTCTGTGTCTGACCCTGGGAATGTGTGATGGGGCAGTGTGGAGGGAGATTCACTCTGTGTCTGACCCCGGGTGTAAGTGTAATGGGATAGTGTGGAGGGAGCTGCACTCTGTGTCTGACCCCGGGAGTGTGTGATGGGATGGTATGGAGGGAGATTCACTCTGTGTCTTACCCCGTGAGTGAGTTTGATCGGACCGTGTGGAGGGAGATTCACTGTGTGTCTGACCCCGGGTGTGTGTGAAGGAACGGTGTGGAGGGAGATTCACTCTGTGTCTGACCCCGGGAGTGTTTGATGGGGCGGTATGTAGGGAGATTCACTCTGTGTCTAACCCCGGGAGTGAGTGTGATCGGACCGTGTGGAGGGAGATTCACTATGTGTCTGACCCCGGGAGTGTGTGATGGGATGGTGTGGAGGGAGATTCACTCTGTGTCTGACCCCGGGTGTAAGTGTGATCGGACTGTGTGGAGGGAGATTCACTCTGTATCTGACCCCGGGTGTGTGTGATGGGACGGTGTGGAGGGGGATTTACTCTGTGTCTGACCCCGGGAGTGTGTGTAGGGGCATAATGGAGGGAGATTCACTCTGTTTCTAACCCCGTGAGTGAGTTTGATCGGACCGTGTGGAGGGAGATTCACTGTGTGTCTGACCCCGGGTGTGTGTGACGGAACGGTGTGGAGGGAGATTCACTCTGTGTCTGACCCCGGGAGTGTTTGATGGGGTGGTATGGAGGAAGATTCACTCTATGTCTAACCCCGGGAGTGAGGGTGATCAGACCGTGTGGAGGGAGATTCACTCTGTGTCTGACCCCGGCAGTGTGTGATGGGACGGTGCGGAGGGAGATTCACTCTGTGTCTGACCCCGGGTGTAAGTGTGAATGGACAGTGTGGAGGGAGATTCACTCTGTGTCTGACCCCGGGAGTGTGTGATGGGACGGTGTGGAGGGAGACTCACTCTGTGTCTGACCCTGGGAATGTGTGATGGGGCAGTGTGGAGGGAGATTCACTCTGTGTCTGACCCCGGGTGTAAGTGTAATGGGATAGTGTGGAGGGAGCTGCACTCTGTGTCTGACCCCGGGAGTGTGTGATGGGACGGTGTGGAGGGAGACTCACTCTGTGTCTGACCCCGGGAGTGTGTGATGGGGCGGTATGGAGGGAGATTCACTCTGTGTCTTACCCCGTGAGTGAGTTTGATCGGACCGTGTGGAGGGAGATTCACTGTGTGTCTGACCCCGGGTATGTGTGAAGGAACGGTGTGGAGGGAGATTCACTCTGTGTCTGACCCCGGGAGTGTTTGATGGGGCGGTATGTAGGGAGATTCACTCTGTGTCTGACCCCGGGTGTAAGTGTGATCGGACTGTGTGGAGGGAGATTCACTCTGTATCTGACCCCGGGTGTGTGTGATGGGACGGTTTGGAGGGGGATATACTCTGTGTCTGACCCCGGGAGTGTGTGTTGGGGCATAATGGAGGGAGATTCACTCTGTTTCTAACCCCGTGAGTGAGTTTGATCGGACCGTGTGGAGGGAGATTCCCTGTGTGTCTGACCCTGGGTGTGTGTGACGGAACGGTGTGGAGGGAGATTCACTCTGTGTCTGACCCCGGGAGTGTTTGATGGGGTGGTATGGAGGAAGATTCACTCTATGTCTAACCCCGGGAGTGAGGGTGATCAGACCGTGTGGAGGGAGATTCACTCTGTGTCTGACCCCGGCAGTGTGTGATGGGACGGTGCGGAGGGAGATTCATTCTGTGTCGGACCCCAGGAGTGTGTGATGGGATGGTGTGGAGGGAGATTCCCTCTGTGTCTGGCCCCGGGAGTGTGTAATGGAACGGTGAGGAGGGAGATTCACTCTGTGTCTGATCCCGGGAGTGTGTAATGGGACGGTGTGGAGGGAGATTCACTCTGTGTCTGACCCCGGGAGTGTGTGATCGGACGGTGTGGAGGGAGATTCACTCTGTGTCTGACCCCGGGAGTGTGTGATGGGATGGTGTGGAGGGAGATTCACTCTGTGTCTGACCCCGGGAGTGTGTGATGGGACGGTGCGGAGGGAGATTCACTCTGTGTCTGACGCCGGGATTGTGTGATGGGACGGTGTGGAGGGAGATTCACTCTGTGTCTGACCCCGGGAGTGTGTGATGGGACGGTGTGGAGGGAGATTCACTCTGTGTCTGACCCCGGGATTGTGTGATGGGATGGTGTGGAGGGAGATTCACTCTGTGTCTGACCCCGGGAGTGTGTGATGGGACGGTGTGGAGGGAGATTCACTCTGTGTCTCACCCCGGGAGTGTGTGATGGGTCGGTGTGGAGGGAGATTCACTCTGTGTCTGATCCCGGGAGTGTGTGATGGGATGGTGTGGAGGGGGCTTCACTCTGTGTTTCACGCCGGTATTCCATCCTCCATCCGTCTCGTACTCGGGACCTCAGTGACTCACGTCTGATATTCGAGCCGATATTAACTGTCTGCGGGGTACAGGAGGGGGACGGTTAGCCAGGAAGGGGGTTAATTTGAGACGAGATCCTGGGCACCCAGTCTCTGCCAGTCCGACCTCCCTCAGCCTGGAGCTGAGACGCTACTGTGTCAGTGTGAGGAGCTCCGACCCACTGTTACAGTGCACAGGGTGCGGGGGGCAGCGGAAACCTCAAACAAACTCAAGTCCGACACCAAGGCAGGAAGTTACAGCGGTTTATTGATTTCATCATGATAAATGATAATTAAACAGTATGTGAGCTGCTGACTTGCGGGAATAAATACACTGTTGTAGCGATGTACTATGTACAGAGCGAGAGACAACAACACGCAGTCGGTGAGTCTGTTCCAGACTAGTTTATTCAAACTTCGCGGCGCTGGCATTTAATCCCTGGGTATTTGTGAGCCGATGCGCCTGCGCATTTAATCCCGAGTGCCCGCCCTCTCCGAGCGGAAATGACGTCAGAGGTGCTCACCGCGCTGGCTATTTGTGAGTCTATGCGCCTGCGCAGAAAGTGGGTCGCCACACTGTTCCCGACTCACTCACAATTAACTGACCGGTAACAACGGGTGACCGGTAGATTAATCAGTCCCGTTTCTCACCGTCACTCTGCATCCAATCACACTTCAGGGCCGTGTCCGGGATCGCTGCGGATCCGAGGCCATTGCCGAGGGATTTGTCAATTTAACACCATTGTATCGGCCAGACTGCCGAATGCACCGTCCTCGGCAACGGGAGCAAAAGAATTCTCTCCCGGGACACCGGTGTCCCAGACTGAGCTCCGGCCCCCCCCCGGGCTCCTCCTGTCCGGGTAATTCCCCGGGGTGTCACGCGAGCGAGTCTCGGACCGGCACATCCGGCGGAGTGCGTCACCGCGGGAGCGCTTCCGATATCACCGAGCTCGAGACCGGAGCCAGTTCCGTTAAAACCGTTGGGAATCAGCCCCGGCGCGCGGCCGTTAAAGGTAAGGGCGGGAGTTAAAGGGGAGGGGGAGTTAAAGGGGAGTGGGGAGTTAAAGGGGAGGGGGGAGTTAAAGCGGGGAATCGGCTCCATCCCGCGGGCGGGGATGTTCACACATTCAGAAGTTCACAGATCCACACTGTCAGTCCGGGTCTGACTTCCTGCAGAGATCTCAGTTCCTTCATCCCGGTCTGACTGAACCGATTCACCCACAGCCTGAAACAGATGGGAGAATGAAGATGAAATAAACAGATTACACAACAGTGTCAGTAACAGGGGACCGGGGTTAATGTTTCAACAACACTCACAGACAAATATCACCAGAAAACCCGCGGATCCGCTGACATTTTATCACATTGAACATTAACACAAACACTCACCAGATCAGCTTCAGACTCGGGAGGGTCAGTATGAGGCGGCGGAGACCGGGGACAGATCCGTCTGTCAGAGAGTTTGATCTCAGGTCCAGCTCCGTCAGTGATGGTTTTGTACTGAGAGCGGAGACGAGATCCTCGGCCCCAGAATCTGTGAGACCGACATTCCTCATCCTGGAGATGAGAGAGAGTGAGGGTGAAGGACACAGAGAGACAGGAGACGGTACAGATCCCCAGTGTTTATCAGTAACACAATTACTGATTACATTAACGTTCAATGTCAGACACCCAGTGACTGTAAACACAATCTCCCACAGTCTGGTACTTACCGCAGTTTCTGTATTTTACACTCCGAGTTCACCAGAGCCGCAGACACCAGTTTCACTCCTGAATCTCCCAGTTCATTATCACTCAGGTCCAGCTCCGTCAGTGATCGATTTGTACTGAGAGCGGAGGCGAAATCCTCGGCACCAGAATCTGTGAGACCGACATTCCTCATCCTGGAGATGAGAGAGAGTGAGGGTGAAGGACACAGAGAGACAGGAGACGGTACAGATCCCCAGTGTTTATCAGTAACACTATTACTGATTTCATTAATGTTCAGTGTCAGACACCCAGTGACTGTAAACACAATCTCCCACAGTCTGGTACTTACCGCAGTTTCTGTATTTTACACTCCGGGTTCCTCAGAGCCGCAGAGACCAGTTTCACTCCTGAATCTCCCAGGTCATTCGCCCCAAGTCTAAACACAAACAGACAAATTGATGAACAAAGTGATACAAACCGTGGGACTGAGGGTAATTCTCTCAAGCGGATATTTCAGGAAACATTAAACCCTTCCGTAAATCACTGATCGGAGTTCCCATCACTGTCAATGTCCCTCACTGCCCAGCTCCAGGGTATTCACCCAATGTCAGTCATTTAGTCTGTTGCTGTGACCCTGTGAACTCCACATTTTCTGTCTCGTTCTCCGTTGCCTAGAAAAGTGTTACTGACCACAGAGTGTCAGAAGGGGCAGGGATGGGGGTGATATAGCCCCACAGTGAGGAAGCTTTGTAAATCGGGAAATGTCGATGGGAAATGGAGGAAGAGACCCCACCTGAGGGAACGGATGGAAAGACACAAGAGGAAAGGGATGGGGAAACGAGATCCCACAGGAGGAAGTGGGATGGGGAAAAGAGATACCTCAGTTATGGGGGGATGGGGAAGGAGAGATCCCACCGGGGGACGGGGAAGAGAGATCCCACAGGAGAAAGGGGGATGAGGATGAGAGATCCCACAGGAGGAAGGGGGATGGGGATGAGAGATCCCACAGGAGGAAGAGGATGGGAAAGAGATATCCCACAGGAGGAAGAGGAAAGGGGAAGAGAGATCCTAGAGGAGGAAGTGGATGGGGAAGAGAGATCCCGCAGTAGGAAGCTGAATCAGGAAAAGAGATCCCACAGGAGAAAGGAGATTGGGAAAAGAGATCTACAGGAGGAAGGGGATGGGGAGGAGATATCCCACAGGAAGAAAGGGATGGGGAAGAGATATCACACAGGAGGGAGGGGATGAGGAAATGAGATCTGGCAGGAAGAAGTGGGATGGGGAAGGGAGATCCCACAGGAAGAAGGGGATGGGGAAGAGGTCCCATAGGAGGAAGGAGATGGGGAAGAGAGATCCAACAGGAGGACAGGGATGGGGAAGAGAGATCCCACAGGAGGAAGGAGGATGGGGAAGAGATCCCACAGGAGGAAGGATGGGGAAGAGATCCCACAGGAGGAAATGGATGGGGAAAAAGAGATCCCACAGGAGGAAGGGGGATGGGGAAAAGTGATCCCAAAGGAAGGAAGGGATGAGGAAAGGAGATGCCGCAGGAGTTGGGGGGATGGGGAAGAGAGTTCCCACAGGTGGAAGGGGTTAGGAAAGAGAGATCCTATGGGAGGAAAGGGAATGGGAAGGAGAGATCCCACAGGAGGAAGGTGGATGGGGAAGAGAGATCCCACAGGTGGAAGGGGAATGGGGAAGAGGTCCCATAGGAGGAAGGAGATGGGGAAGAGAGATCCAACAGGAGGATGGGGATGGGGAAGAGAGACCCCACAGGAGGAAGGAGGATGGGGAAGAGATCCCACAGGAGGAAGGAGGATGGGGAAGAGATCCCACAGGGTGAAAGAGATTGGGAAGAAAGATCCCACAGTCGGAAACGGAATCAGCAGGAGAGATCCCACGGGAGAAGGGGAAGGCAATGAGAGATCCCTCCGGAGAAAGGGGGATGGGGAAGAAATTTCCAGCAGGAGGAAGTGGATGGGGAAGAGTGATCCCACAGTAGGAAGCAGAATCAGGAAGAGAGATCCAACAGGAGGTAGGGGGATGGGGAAGAGAGATCCCACAGGAGGATGGGGGATGGGGACGAGAGATCCCACAGGAGGAAGGAGGATGGGGAAGAGAGATCCCACAGGAGGAAGGGGGATGGGTAAGTGAGATCCCACAGGAGGAAGAGGGATGGGGTAGAGAGATCCCACAGGTGGAAAGGTGATGGGAAGAGAGATCCCACAGTAGGAAGGGGGATGTGGAAGAGAGATCCCACAGGTGGAAATGGATGGGGAAAAAGAGATCCCTCCGGAGGAAAGGGGGATAGGGAAGAGAGATCCCACAGGAGGAAAGGGGGATAGGGAAGAGAGATCCCACAGGATGAAGGATGATGGGTAAGTGAGATCCCACAGGATGAAGGATGATGGGGAAGAGAGATGCCACAGGAGGAAGGGGGATGGGGAAGAGAGATCCCACAGGAAGGAGATGGGGAAGAGAGATCCCACAGGAGGAAAGGGGGATAGGGAAGAGAGATCCCACAGGATGAAGGATGATGGGGAAGAGAGATCCCACAGGATGAAGGATGATGGGGAAGAGAGATCCCACAGGTGGAAATGGATGGGGAAAATGAGATCCCTCCGGAGGAAAGGGGGATAGGGAAGAGAGATCCCACATGAGGAAGGGCGATGGGGTAGAGAGATCCCACAAGAAGAGGTGGATGGGGAAGAGAGATCCTACAGGAGGAAGGGGATGGGGAAGAGAGATCCGACAGGAGGAAGGAGAATGGGGAAGAAACATCCTACAGGAGGGCGGGGGTTAGGAAAGAGATCCTACGGGAGGAAGGGCAATGGGACGGAGAGACCCCACAGGGGGAAGTCGGATGGGGCAGGGAGATCCCACAGGAGGAAGGGGATGTGGAAGAGAGAACCCACAGGAGGAAGGCGGATGGGGAAGAGATATCCCACAGAAGGAAGGACGTTGGGGAACAGTGATCTCTCTGGAGGAAGGGGGATGGGGAAGAGAGATCCCACAGGAGGAAGGGGATGGGGAAGAAATTTCCGGCAGGAGGAATTGGATGGGGAAGAGAGATCCCACAATAGGAAGCAGAATCAGGAAGAGAGATCCAACAGGAGGTAGGGTGATGGGAAAAAGAGATACCACAGGAGGAAGGGGGATGGGGAAGAGAGATCCCACAGGAGGTAGGGGGATGGGAAAGAGATACCACAGGAGGAAGGGGATCCGGAAGAGAGATCCCACAGGAGGAAGGGAGATGGGGAAGAGAGATCCCACAAAAGGAGGGGGATGGGGAAGAGATATCTCACAGGAGGAAGGGGATGAGGAAGAGAGATCCCATAGAAGGAGGGGGGATGGGGAAGAGAGATCCCTCAGGAGGAAGGGGATGGGGAAGAGAGATCCCACAGGAGGAAATGGATGGTGAAAAAGAGATCCCACAGGAGGAAGAGGGATGGGTAATTTCAACATACAGGTGAACTGGGAGAAACAGTTTGGTGCTGGACCCCAGGATAGGGAGTTTGTAGAGTGCCTACGGGATGCATTCTTGGAACAGCTTGTACGAGAGCCGACCAGGGACAAGGCTATTCTGGATTTAGTCTTGTGTAATGAACAGGGTTTGATAAGTGATCTTGAAGCAAAAGAGCCATTAGGAGGTAGTGTCCATAACATGATATGTTTTTATCTACAGTTTGAGAAGGATAAGGGCAGCTTGGAGGTGTCAGTGTTGCAGTTGAACAGGGGAAACTATGGAGCCATGAGGGAGGATCTGGCCAAAGTTGACTGGACGGAATGCCTAGCAGAAAAGACAGTGGAACAGCAATGGCAGGTATTCTTGGGAATAATGCACAAGGTGCAAAATCAGTTCATCCCCAGAGAAGGAAGGATTCAAAGGGGGGAAAGGGGCCACAGTGGTTGACAAAGGAAGTCAGAGATTGCATAGCATTAAAAAAAAAGGAAGTATGACAGAGCTAAGCTGAGTGGGAGGACAGATGATTGGGAAGTTTTTAAGGAACAACAGAACTTAACTAAAAAGGCAATACGGGGAGAAAAAAATGAGGTACGAACGCAAGCTAGCCAGGAATATAAAGGAAGATAGCAAAAGCTTTTTTAGGTATGTGAAGAGAAAGAAGATAGTTAAGAACAATGTTGGGCCCTTGAAGAATGAATTGGGTGAAATTGTTATGGGAAACAGAGAAATGGCAGAAAAATTTAATGAGTACTTTAGATCTGTTTTCACTAAGGAAGACACAAGCAATCTCCCAGATGTATGGATGGGCCAAGGACATAGGGTAACAGAGGAAATGAAACAGATTGACATTAGGAAGGAAACGGTGATGAGTAGACTGATGGGTCTGAAGGCTGACAAATCCCCAGGTCCAGATGGTCTGCATCCTAGGGTACTAAAGGAGGTGGCCCTGAAAATTGCGGATGCATTGGTAATCATTTTCCAATGTTCCTTAGATTCAGGATCAGTTCCTGAGGATTGGAGAATGGCTAATGTTATCCCATTTTTTAAGAAAGGAGGGAGGGAGAAAACAGCGAACTAACAACCTGTCATCCTGACATCAGTGGTGGGGAAGATGCTAGTGTCCATTATTAAGGATGAAATAGTGGCATATCTAGATAGCAGTGATAGGATTGGGCCGAGCCAGCATGGATTTACCAAGGGTAAATCATGCTTGACTAATCTGTTGGAGTTTTTCGAGTATGTAACCAGGAAGTTAGACGGGTGAGATCCAGTGGATGTAGTGTACCTCGATTTTCAGAAGGCATTTGATAAGGTCCCACATAGGAGATTGGTGGGTAAAATCAGAGCTCATGGCATTGGGGGGAAGATATTGACATGGATAGAAAACTGGTTGGCAGATAGAAAGCAAAGGGTTGCGGTGAATGGGTGTTTCTCAGAATGGCAGGTGGTGACTAGTGGGGTGCCACAGGGCTCGGTATTGGGACCACAGCTGTTTACAATTTACATCAATGTTTTAGATAAAGCCATTGAGAATAACATCAGCAAATTTGCTGATGATACTAAGCTGGGTGGCAGTGTGACATGTGATGAGGATGTTAGGAGAATTCAGGGTGACTTGGATAAGCTGGGTGAGTGGGCAGATACTTGGCAGATGACGTTTAATGTGAATAAGTGTGAGGTTATCCACATTGGGAGTAAGCACAGGAAGGCAGATTATTATCTGAACGGTGTAGAGTAAGGTAAGGGAGAAATACAGAGAGATCTAGGAGTCCTTGTTCATCAGTCACTGAAGGTGAATGAGCAAGTGCAGCAGGCAGTGCAGAAGGCTAATGGAATGTTGGCCTTTATTACAAAGGGAATTGAGTACAAGAGCAAGGAAATCCTCTTGCATTTGTACAGAGCCCTGGTGAGACCACAGCTGGAGTATTGTGTACAGTTTTGGTCTCCAGGGTTAAGGAAGGACATCCTGGCTGTAGAGGAAGTGCAGCGTAGATTTACGAGGTTAATTCCTGGGATCTCTGGACTGTCTTACGCAGAGAGGTTAGAGAGACTGGGCTTGTACACACTGGAATTAAGGAGATTGAGAAGGGATCTGATTGAAACATAGAGGTTTAAGGGACTGGACAAGATAGAGGCAGGAAATATGTTCCAGATGCTGGGAGAGTCCAGTAGCAGAGGGCATGGTTTGAGAATAAGGGGTAGGTCATTTAGGACAGAGTTAAGGAAAAATTTCTCCCAGAGAGTTGTGGGTGTCTGGAATGTACTGCCTTGGAAGGAAGTGGAGGTCAATTCGCTGGATGCTTTCAAGAAGAAGCTAGATAGCTATCTTATGGATAGGGGAATCAAGGGATATCGGGACAAGGCAGGAACCGGGTATTGATAGTAGATGATCAGCCATGATCTCAAAATGGCGGTGCAGGCTCGAAGAGCCGAATGGTCTACTTCTGCAACTATTGTCTATTGTCCCACAGGAGGAAGGGGGATGGGGAAGAGAGATCCCACAGGAGGATGCGGGATGTGGAATAGAGATCCCACAGGAGGACGGGGGATGGGGAGGAAATTTCCAGCAGGAAGAGGTGGATGGGGAAGAGTGATCCCACAGTAGGAAGCAGCATCAGGAAGAGAGATCCAACAGGTGGTAGGGGGATGGGAAGAGAGATACCACAGGAGGAAGGGGATCCGGAAGAGAATTCCCACAGAAGGAAGGGAGATGGGGAAGAGAGATCCCACAAGAGGAAGGAGAATGGGAAAGAGAGATCCCACGGAAGGTAGGGGGCTGGGGAAGAGAGATCCCACAGGAGGATGGGAGATGGCGAAGAGAGATCCCACAGGAGGAATGGGGCTGGGGAAGTGAGATCCCACAGGAGGATGGGAGATGGGGAAGAGAGATCCCACAGGAGGAAGGGAGATGGGGAAGAGAGATCCCACAGGAGGAAGGGAGATGGGGAAGAGAGATCCCACAGGAGGATGGGAGATGGGGAAGAGAGATCCCACAGGAGGATGGGAGATGGGGAAGAGAGATCCCACAGGAGGAAGGGGGCTGGGGAAGAGAGATCCCACAGGAGGATGGGAGATGGGGAAGAGAGTTCCCACAGGAGGAAGGGGGATGTGGAAGAGAGATCCCACAGAGGGAAGGAGGATTGGGAAGAAATTTCCGGCAGGAGATATTGGATGCGGAAGAGAGATCCCACAATAGGAAGCAGAATCAGGAAGAGAGATCCAACAGGAGGTAGAGGGATGGGAAAGAGAGATACCACAGGAGGAAGGGGATTGGGAAAGAGAGATCCCACTGCAGGTAGGGGGCTGGGGAAGAGAGATCCCACAGGAGGATGGGAGATGGGGAAGAGAGATCCCACAGGAGGAATGGGGCTGGGGAAGAGAGATCCCACAGGAGGAAGGAGAATGGGAAAGAGAGATCCTACTGGAGATAGGGGGCTGGGGAAGAGAGATCCCACAGGAGGATGGGAGATGGGGAAGAGAGATCCCACAGGAGGAAGGGGGCTGGGGAAGAGAGATCCCACAGGAGGATGGGAGATGGGGAAGAGAGATCCCACAGGAGGAAGAGGGCTGGGGAAGAGAGATCCCACAGGAGGATGGGAGATGGGGAAGAGAGATCCCACAGGAGGAAGGGGGATGTGGAGGAGAGATCCCACAGAGGGAAGGAGGATTGGGAAGAAATTTCCGGCAGGAGGTATTGGATGCGGAAGAGAGATCCCACAATAGGAAGCAGAATTAGGAAGAGACATCCAACAGGAGGTAGGGGAATGGGAAAGAGAGATACCACAGGAGGAAGGGGATTGGGAAGAGAGATCCCACAGGAGGAAGGGAGATGGGGAAGAGAGATCTCACAGGAGGATGGGGGATGTGGAATAGAGATCCCACAGGAGGACGGGAGATGGGGAAGAGAGATCCCACAAGAGGAAGGAGAATGGGAAAGAGAGATCCCACTGGAGGTAGGGGGCTGGGGAAGAGAGATCCCACAGGAGAATAGGAGATGGGGAAGAGAGATCCCACAGGAGGAATGGGGCTGGGGAAGAGAGATCCCACAGGAGGATGGGAGATGGGGAAGAGAGATCCCACAGGAGGAAGGGGGCTGGGGAAGAGAGATCCCACAGGAGGATGGGAGATGGGGAAGAGAGATCCCACAGGAGGAAGGGGGCTGGGGAAGGGAGATCCCACAGGAGGATGGGAGATCGGGAAGAGAGATCCCACAGGAGGAAGGGGGATGTGGAAGAGAGATCCCACAGAGGGAAGGAGGATTGGGAAGAAATTTCCGGCAGGAGTTATTGGATGCAGAAGAGAGATCCCACAATAGGAAGCAGAATCAGGAAGAGAGATCCAACAGGAGGTAGGGGGATGGGAAAGAGAGATACCACAGGAGGAAGGGGATTGGGAAGAGAGATCCCACAGGAGGAAGGGAGATGGGGAAGAGAGATCCCTCAGGAGGATGGGGGATGTGGAATAGAGATCCCACAGGAGGACGGGGGATGGGGAGGAAATTTCCAGCAGGAGGAGGTGGATGGGGAAGAGTGATCCCACAGTAGGAAGCAGCATCAGGAAGAGAGATCCAACAGGTGGTAGGGGGATGGGAAAGAGAGATACCACAGGAGGAAGGGGATCCGGAAGAGAATTCCCACAGAAGGAAGGGAGATGGGGAAGAGAGATCCCACAAGAGGAAGGAGAATGGGAAAGAGAGATCCCACTGGAGGTAGGGGGCTGGGGAAGAGAGATCCCACAGGAGGATGGGAGATGGGGAAGAGAGATCCCACAGGAGGAATGGGGCTGGGGAAGAGAGATCCCACAGGAGGATGGGAGATGGGGAAGAGAGATCCCACAGGAGGAAGGGGGCTGGGGAAGAGAGATCCCACAGGAGGATGGGAGATGGGGAAGAGAGATCCCACAGGAGGAAGGGGGCTGGGGAAGAGAGATCCCACAGGAGGATGGGAGATGGGGAAGAGAGTTCCCACAGGAGGAAGGGGGATGTGGAAGAGAGATCCCACAGAGGGAAGGAGGATTGGGAAGAAATTTCCGGCAGGAGTTATTGGATGCGGAAGAGAGATCCCACAATAGGAAGCAGAATCAGGAAGAGAGATCCAACAGGAGGTAGGGGGATGGGAAAGAGAGATACCACAGGAGGAAGGGGATTGGGAAGAGAGATCCCACAGGAGGAAGGGAGATGGGGAAGAGAGATCCCACAGGAGGATGGGGGATGTGGAATAGAGATCCCACAGTAGGACGGTGGATTGGGAGGAAATTTCCAGCAGGAGGCATTTTGGCAGGAATAATCCAAATAGAACATACAGGGTAACTGGTAGGGCATTGAGGAATGCAGTGGAACAGAGAGATCTAGGAATAACTGTGCATAGTTCCCTGAAGGTGGAGTCTCATGTAGATAGGGTGGTGAAGAAGGCTTTTGGAACGCTGGCCTTTATAAATCAGAGCATTGAGTACAGAAGTTGGGATGTAATGTTAAAATTGTACAAGGCATTGGTAAGGCCAAATTTGGAATATTGTGTACAGTTCTGGTCACCGAATTATAGGAAAGATATCAATAAATTAGAGAGAGTGCAGAGACGATTTACTAGGATGTTACCTGGGTTTCAGCACTTAAGTTACAGGGAAAGGTTGAACAAGTTAGGTCTCTATTCATTGGAGCGTAGAAGGTTGAGGTGGGATTTGATCGAAGTCTTTAAAATGTTGAGAGGGATAGATAGAGTTGACGTGAATAGGCTGTTTCCATTGAGAGTAGGGGAGATTCAAACGAGAGGACATGATTTGAGAGTTAGGGGGCAAAATTTAAGGGAAACACGAGGGGGTCTTTCTTTACTCAGAGAGTGATAGCTGTGTGGAATGAGCTTCCTGTAGAAGTAGTAGAGGCCAGTTCAGTTGTGTCATTTAAGGTAAAGTTGGATAGGTATATGGACAGGAAAGGAGTGGAGGGTAGGTGGGACTAGGTGAGATTAAGAGTTCAGCACGGACTAGGAGGGCCGGAATGGCCTGTTTCCGTGCTGTGATTGTTATATGGTTATAGGAGGTGGATGGGGAAGAGTGATCCCAGAGTCGGAAGCAGCATCAGGAAGAGAGATCCAACAGGTGGTAGGGGGATGGGAAAGAGAGATACCACAGGAGGAAGGGGATCCGGAAGAGAATTCCCACAGAAGGAAGGGAGATGGGGAAGAGAGATCCCACAAGAGGAAGGAGAATGGGAAAGAGAGATCCCACTGGAGGAAGGGGGCTGGGGAAGAGAGATCCCACAATAGGAAGCAGAATCAGGAAGAGAGATCCAACAGGAGGTAGGGGGATGGGGAAGAGAGATCCCATAGAAGGAGGGGGGATGGGGAAGAGAGATCCCACAGGAGGAAATGGATGTGGAAAAGAGATCCCACAGGAGGTAGGAGGATGGGGAATTTCAACATGCAGGTGAACTGGGAGAAACAGTTTGGTGCTGGACCTCAGGATAGGGGGTTTGTAGAGTGCCTACGGGATGCATTCTTGGAACAGCTTATACGAGAGCCGACCAGGGACAAGGCTGTTCTGGATTTAGTCTTGTGTAATGAACAGGATTTGATAAGCTATCTTGAAGTAAAGGAGCCATTAGGAGGTAGTGACCATAACATGGTATGCTTTTATCTACAGTTTGAGAAGGATAAGGGCAGCTCGGAGGTGTCAGTGTTGCAGTTGAACAGGGGAAACTATGGAGCCATGAGGGAGGAGCTGGCTAAAGTTGACTGGACGGATATCCTAGCAGAAAAGACAGTGGAACAGCAATGGCAGGTATTCTTGGGAATAATGCACAAGGTGCAAAATCAGTTCATCCCCAGAGAAGGAAGGATTCAAAGGGGGGAAAGGGGCCACAGTGGTTGACAAAGGAAGTCAGAGATTGAATAGCATTTAAAAAAAAAGGAAGTATGACAGAGCTAAGGTGAGTGGGAGGACAGATGATTGGGAAGTTTTTAAAGAACAACAGAACTTAACTTAAAAGGCAATACGGGGAGAATAAAATTAGGTATGAACGCAAGCTAGCCAGGAATATAAAGGAAGATAGCAAAAGCTTTTTACGTATGTGAAGAGAAAGAAGATAGTTAAGAACAATGTTGGGCCCTTGAAGAATGAATTGGGTGAAATTGTTATGGGAAACAGAGAAATGGCAGAAGAATTTAATGAGTACTTTAGATCTGTCTTCACTAGGGAAGACACAAGCAATCTCCCAGATGTATGGATGGGCCAAGGACATAGGGTAACAGAGGAAATGAAACAGATTGACATTAGGAAGGAAACGGTGATGAGTAGACTGATGGGGCTGAAGGCTGACAAATCCCCAGGTCCAGATGGTCTGCATCCTAGGGTACTAAAGGAAGTGGCCCTGGAAATTGCGGATGCATTGGTAATCATTTTCCAATGTTCCTTAGATTCAGGATCAGTTCCTGAGGATTTGAGAATGGCTAATGTTATCCCATTTTTTAAGAAAGGAGGGAGGGAGAAAACAGAACTATCGACCTGTCAGCCTGACATCTGTGGTGGGGAAGATGCTAGAGTCCATTATTATCGATGCAATGCTCCTCAGACAGGATGAAGAGGTCAATACTCCCCAATGCCATTAGGCTTTACAATTCAACCGCCAGGACTTAAGAACTTTTTAAAAGCTATTATTAATGCTTTTTGAGATAGTGATTTAGATGCATATCATATTTTTTTTTTACTGAGTTAAGTATTGTATGTAATTAGTTTTGCTACAACAAGTGTATGGGACATTGGAAAAAAAAAGTTGAATTTCCCCATGGGGATGAATAAAGTATCTATCTATCTATCTATCTATCTATTAAGGATGAAATTGTGGCATATCTAGATAGCAGTGATAGGATTGGGACGAGCCAGCATGGATTTACCAAGGGTAAATCATGCTTGACTAATCTGTTGGAGTTTTTCGAGGATGTAACCAGGAAGTTAAAGACGGGTGAGATCCAGTGGATGTAGTGTACCTCGATTTTCAGAAGGCATTTGATAAGGTCCCACATAGGAGATTGGTGGGTAAAATCAAAGCTCAGGGCATCGGGGGAAAGACATTGACATGGATAGAAAACTTTTTGGCAGATAGAAAGCAAAGGGTAGCGGTGAATGGGTGTTTCTCGGAATGGCAGGTGGTGACTAGTGGGGTGCCATAGGGCTCGGTATTGGGACCACAGCTGTTTACAATTTACATCAATGTTTTAGATAAAGCCATTGAGAATAACATCAGCAAATTTGCTGATGATACTAAGCTGGGTGGCAGTGTGACATGTGATGAGGATGTTAGGAGAATTCAGGGTGACTTGGATAAGCTGGGTGAGTGGGCAGATACTTGGCAGATGACGTTTAATGTGAATAAGTGTGAGGTTATCCACATTGGGAGTAAGCACAGGAAGGCAGATTATTATCTGAACGGTGTAGAGTTAGGTAAGGGAGAAATACAGAGAGATCTAGGAGTCCTTGTTCATCAGTCACTGAAGGTGAATGAGCAAGTGCAGCAGGCAGTGCAGAAGGCTAATGGAATGTTGGCCTTTATTACAAAGGGAATTGAGTACAAGAGCAAGGAAATCCTCTTGCATTTGTACAGAGCCCTGGTGAGACCACAGCTGGAGTATTGTGTACAGTTTTGGTCTCCAGGGTTAAGGAAGGACATCCTGGCTGTAGAGGAAGTGCAGCGTAGATTTACGAGGTTAATTCCTGGGATCTCTGGACTGTCTTACGCAGAGAGGTTAGAGAGACTGGGCTTGTACACACTGGAATTAAGGAGATTGAGAAGGGATCTGATTGAAACATAGAGGTTTAAGGGACTGGACAAGATAGAGGCAGGAAATATGTTCCAGATGCTGGGAGAGTCCAGTAGCAGAGGGCATGGTTTGAGAATAAGGGGTAGGTCATTTAGGACAGAGTTAAGGAAAAATTTCTCCCAGAGAGTTGTGGGTGTCTGGAATGTACTGCCTTGGAAGGAAGTGGAGGCCAATTCGCTGGATGCTTTCAAGAAGAAGCTAGATAGCTATCTTATGGATAGGGGAATCAAGGGATATCGGGACAAGGCAGGAACCGGGTATTGATAGTAGATGATCAGCCATGATCTCAAAATGGCGGTGCAGGCTCGAAGAGCCGAATGGTCTACTTCTGCAACTATTGTCTATTGTCCCACAGGAGGACGGGGGATGGGGAGGAAATTTCCTGCAGGAGGAAGTGGATGGGGAAGAGTGATCCCACAGTAGGAAGCAGCATCAGGAAGAGAGATCCAACAGGTGGTAGGGGGATGGGAAGAGAGATACCACAGGAGGAAGGGGATCCGGAAGAGAATTCCCACAGAAGGAAGGGAGATGGGGAAGAGAGATCCCACAGGAGGATGCGGGATGTGGAATAGAGATCCCACAGGAGGACGGGGGATGGGGAGGAAATTTCCAGCAGGAAGAGGTGGATGGGGAAGAGTGATCCCACAGTAGGAAGCAGCATCAGGAAGAGAGATCCAACAGGTGGTAGGGGGATGGGAAGAGAGATACCACAGGAGGAAGGGGATCCGGAAGAGAATTCCCACAGAAGGAAGGGAGATGGGGAAGAGAGATCCCACAAGAGGAAGGAGAATGGGAAAGAGAGATCCCACGGAAGGTAGGGGGCTGGGGAAGAGAGATCCCACAGGAGGATGGGAGATGGCGAAGAGAGATCCCACAGGAGGAATGGGGCTGGGGAAGTGAGATCCCACAGGAGGATGGGAGATGGGGAAGAGAGATCCCACAGGAGGAAGGGAGATGGGGAAGAGAGATCCCACAGGAGGAAGGGAGATGGGGAAGAGAGATCCCACAGGAGGATGGGAGATGGGGAAGAGAGATCCCACAGGAGGATGGGAGATGGGGAAGAGAGATCCCACAGGAGGAAGGGGGCTGGGGAAGAGAGATCCCACAGGAGGATGGGAGATGGGGAAGAGAGTTCCCACAGGAGGAAGGGGGATGTGGAAGAGAGATCCCACAGAGGGAAGGAGGATTGGGAAGAAATTTCCGGCAGGAGATATTGGATGCGGAAGAGAGATCCCACAATAGGAAGCAGAATCAGGAAGAGAGATCCAACAGGAGGTAGAGGGATGGGAAAGAGAGATACCACAGGAGGAAGGGGATTGGGAAAGAGAGATCCCACTGCAGGTAGGGGGCTGGGGAAGAGAGATCCCACAGGAGGATGGGAGATGGGGAAGAGAGATCCCACAGGAGGAATGGGGCTGGGGAAGAGAGATCCCACAGGAGGAAGGAGAATGGGAAAGAGAGATCCTACTGGAGATAGGGGGCTGGGGAAGAGAGATCCCACAGGAGGATGGGAGATGGGGAAGAGAGATCCCACAGGAGGAAGGGGGCTGGGGAAGAGAGATCCCACAGGAGGATGGGAGATGGGGAAGAGAGATCCCACAGGAGGAAGAGGGCTGGGGAAGAGAGATCCCACAGGAGGATGGGAGATGGGGAAGAGAGATCCCACAGGAGGAAGGGGGATGTGGAGGAGAGATCCCACAGAGGGAAGGAGGATTGGGAAGAAATTTCCGGCAGGAGGTATTGGATGCGGAAGAGAGATCCCACAATAGGAAGCAGAATTAGGAAGAGACATCCAACAGGAGGTAGGGGAATGGGAAAGAGAGATACCACAGGAGGAAGGGGATTGGGAAGAGAGATCCCACAGGAGGAAGGGAGATGGGGAAGAGAGATCTCACAGGAGGATGGGGGATGTGGAATAGAGATCCCACAGGAGGACGGGAGATGGGGAAGAGAGATCCCACAAGAGGAAGGAGAATGGGAAAGAGAGATCCCACTGGAGGTAGGGGGCTGGGGAAGAGAGATCCCACAGGAGGATAGGAGATGGGGAAGAGAGATCCCACAGGAGGAATGGGGCTGGGGAAGAGAGATCCCACAGGAGGATGGGAGATGGGGAAGAGAGATCCCACAGGAGGAAGGGGGCTGGGGAAGAGAGATCCCACAGGAGGATGGGAGATGGGGAAGAGAGATCCCACAGGAGGAAGGGGGCTGGGGAAGGGAGATCCCACAGGAGGATGGGAGATCGGGAAGAGAGATCCCACAGGAGGAAGGGGGATGTGGAAGAGAGATCCCACAGAGGGAAGGAGGATTGGGAAGAAATTTCCGGCAGGAGTTATTGGATGCGGAAGAGAGATCCCACAATAGGAAGCAGAATCAGGAAGAGAGATCCAACAGGAGGTAGGGGGATGGGAAAGAGAGATACCACAGGAGGAAGGGGATTGGGAAGAGAGATCCCACAGGAGGAAGGGAGATGGGGAAGAGAGATCCCTCAGGAGGATGGGGGATGTGGAATAGAGATCCCACAGGAGGACGGGGGATGGGGAGGAAATTTCCAGCAGGAGGAGGTGGATGGGGAAGAGTGATCCCACAGTAGGAAGCAGCATCAGGAAGAGAGATCCAACAGGTGGTAGGGGGATGGGAAAGAGAGATACCACAGGAGGAAGGGGATCCGGAAGAGAATTCCCACAGAAGGAAGGGAGATGGGGAAGAGAGATCCCACAAGAGGAAGGAGAATGGGAAAGAGAGATCCCACTGGAGGTAGGGGGCTGGGGAAGAGAGATCCCACAGGAGGATGGGAGATGGGGAAGAGAGATCCCACAGGAGGAATGGGGCTGGGGAAGAGAGATCCCACAGGAGGATGGGAGATGGGGAAGAGAGATCCCACAGGAGGAAGGGGGCTGGGGAAGAGAGATCCCACAGGAGGATGGGAGATGGGGAAGAGAGATCCCACAGGAGGAAGGGGGCTGGGGAAGAGAGATCCCACAGGAGGATGGGAGATGGGGAAGAGAGTTCCCACAGGAGGAAGGGGGATGTGGAAGAGAGATCCCACAGAGGGAAGGAGGATTGGGAAGAAATTTCCGGCAGGAGTTATTGGATGCGGAAGAGAGATCCCACAATAGGAAGCAGAATCAGGAAGAGAGATCCAACAGGAGGTAGGGGGATGGGAAAGAGAGATACCACAGGAGGAAGGGGATTGGGAAGAGAGATCCCACAGGAGGAAGGGAGATGGGGAAGAGAGATCCCACAGGAGGATGGGGGATGTGGAATAGAGATCCCACAGTAGGACGGTGGATTGGGAGGAAATTTCCAGCAGGAGGCATTTTGGCAGGAATAATCCAAATAGAACATACAGGGTAACTGGTAGGGCATTGAGGAATGCAGTGGAACAGAGAGATCTAGGAATAACTGTGCATAGTTCCCTGAAGGTGGAGTCTCATGTAGATAGGGTGGTGAAGAAGGCTTTTGGAACGCTGGCCTTTATAAATCAGAGCATTGAGTACAGAAGTTGGGATGTAATGTTAAAATTGTACAAGGCATTGGTAAGGCCAAATTTGGAATATTGTGTACAGTTCTGGTCACCGAATTATAGGAAAGATATCAATAAATTAGAGAGAGTGCAGAGACGATTTACTAGGATGTTACCTGGGTTTCAGCACTTAAGTTACAGGGAAAGGTTGAACAAGTTAGGTCTCTATTCATTGGAGCGTAGAAGGTTGAGGTGGGATTTGATCGAAGTCTTTAAAATGTTGAGAGGGATAGATAGAGTTGACGTGAATAGGCTGTTTCCATTGAGAGTAGGGGAGATTCAAACGAGAGGACATGATTTGAGAGTTAGGGGGCAAAATTTAAGGGAAACACGAGGGGGTCTTTCTTTACTCAGAGAGTGATAGCTGTGTGGAATGAGCTTCCTGTAGAAGTAGTAGAGGCCAGTTCAGTTGTGTCATTTAAGGTAAAGTTGGATAGGTATATGGACAGGAAAGGAGTGGAGGGTAGGTGGGACTAGGTGAGATTAAGAGTTCAGCACGGACTAGGAGGGCCGGAATGGCCTGTTTCCGTGCTGTGATTGTTATATGGTTATAGGAGGTGGATGGGGAAGAGTGATCCCAGAGTCGGAAGCAGCATCAGGAAGAGAGATCCAACAGGTGGTAGGGGGATGGGAAAGAGAGATACCACAGGAGGAAGGGGATCCGGAAGAGAATTCCCACAGAAGGAAGGGAGATGGGGAAGAGAGATCCCACAAGAGGAAGGAGAATGGGAAAGAGAGATCCCACTGGAGGAAGGGGGCTGGGGAAGAGAGATCCCACAATAGGAAGCAGAATCAGGAAGAGAGATCCAACAGGAGGTAGGGGGATGGGGAAGAGAGATCCCATAGAAGGAGGGGGGATGGGGAAGAGAGATCCCACAGGAGGAAATGGATGTGGAAAAGAGATCCCACAGGAGGTAGGAGGATGGGGAATTTCAACATGCAGGTGAACTGGGAGAAACAGTTTGGTGCTGGACCTCAGGATAGGGGGTTTGTAGAGTGCCTACGGGATGCATTCTTGGAACAGCTTATACGAGAGCCGACCAGGGACAAGGCTGTTCTGGATTTAGTCTTGTGTAATGAACAGGATTTGATAAGCTATCTTGAAGTAAAGGAGCCATTAGGAGGTAGTGACCATAACATGGTATGCTTTTATCTACAGTTTGAGAAGGATAATGGCAGCTCGGAGGTGTCAGTGTTGCAGTTGAACAGGGGAAACTATGGAGCCATGAGGGAGGAGCTGGCTAAAGTTGACTGGACGGATATCCTAGCAGAAAAGACAGTGGAACAGCAATGGCAGGTATTCTTGGGAATAATGCACAAGGTGCAAAATCAGTTCATCCCCAGAGAAGGAAGGATTCAAAGGGGGGAAAGGGGCCACAGTGGTTGACAAAGGAAGTCAGAGATTGAATAGCATTTAAAAAAAAAGGAAGTATGACAGAGCTAAGGTGAGTGGGAGGACAGATGATTGGGAAGTTTTTAAAGAACAACAGAACTTAACTTAAAAGGCAATACGGGGAGAATAAAATTAGGTATGAACGCAAGCTAGCCAGGAATATAAAGGAAGATAGCAAAAGCTTTTTACGTATGTGAAGAGAAAGAAGATAGTTAAGAACAATGTTGGGCCCTTGAAGAATGAATTGGGTGAAATTGTTATGGGAAACAGAGAAATGGCAGAAGAATTTAATGAGTACTTTAGATCTGTCTTCACTAGGGAAGACACAAGCAATCTCCCAGATGTATGGATGGGCCAAGGACATAGGGTAACAGAGGAAATGAAACAGATTGACATTAGGAAGGAAACGGTGATGAGTAGACTGATGGGGCTGAAGGCTGACAAATCCCCAGGTCCAGATGGTCTGCATCCTAGGGTACTAAAGGAAGTGGCCCTGGAAATTGCGGATGCATTGGTAATCATTTTCCAATGTTCCTTAGATTCAGGATCAGTTCCTGAGGATTTGAGAATGGCTAATGTTATCCCATTTTTTAAGAAAGGAGGGAGGGAGAAAACAGAACTATCGACCTGTCAGCCTGACATCTGTGGTGGGGAAGATGCTAGAGTCCATTATTATCGATGCAATGCTCCTCAGACAGGATGAAGAGGTCAATACTCCCCAATGCCATTAGGCTTTACAATTCAACCGCCAGGACTTAAGAACTTTTTAAAAGCTATTATTAATGCTTTTTGAGATAGTGATTTAGATGCATATCATATTTTTTTTTTACTGAGTTAAGTATTGTATGTAATTAGTTTTGCTACAACAAGTGTATGGGACATTGGAAAAAAAAAGTTGAATTTCCCCATGGGGATGAATAAAGTATCTATCTATCTATCTATCTATCTATTAAGGATGAAATTGTGGCATATCTAGATAGCAGTGATAGGATTGGGACGAGCCAGCATGGATTTACCAAGGGTAAATCATGCTTGACTAATCTGTTGGAGTTTTTCGAGGATGTAACCAGGAAGTTAAAGACGGGTGAGATCCAGTGGATGTAGTGTACCTCGATTTTCAGAAGGCATTTGATAAGGTCCCACATAGGAGATTGGTGGGTAAAATCAAAGCTCAGGGCATCGGGGGAAAGACATTGACATGGATAGAAAACTTTTTGGCAGATAGAAAGCAAAGGGTAGCGGTGAATGGGTGTTTCTCGGAATGGCAGGTGGTGACTAGTGGGGTGCCATAGGGCTCGGTATTGGGACCACAGCTGTTTACAATTTACATCAACGATTTAGATGAAGGCATTGAGAATAACATCAGCAAATTTGCTGATGATACTAAGCTGGGTGGCAGTGTGACATGTGATGAGGATGTTAGGAGAATTCAGGGTGACTTGGATAGGCTGGGTGAGTGGGCAGATACTTGGCAGATGATGTTTAATGTGAATAAGTGTGAGGTTATCCACTTTGGGAATAAGAACAGGAAGGCAGATTATTATCTGAACGGTGTAGAGTTAGGTAAGGGAGAAATACAAAGAGATCTAGGAGTCCTTGTTCATCAGTCACTGAAATTGAATGAGCAAGTACAGCAGGCAGTGAAGAAGGCTAATGGAATGTTGGCCTTTATTACAAAGGGAATTGAGTACAAGAGCAAGGAAATCTTCTTGCATTTGTACAGATCCCTGGTGAGACCACACCTGGAGTATTGTGTACAGTTTTGGTCTCCAGGGTTAAGGAATGACATCCTGGCTGTAGAGGATGTGCAGAGTAGATTCACGAGGTTGATTTCTGGGATGTCTGGACTGTCTTACGCAGAGAGGTTAGAGAGACTGGGCTTGTACATGCTGGAATTAAGGAGATTGAGAGGGGATCTGATTGAAACATATAATATTATTAAGGGATTGGACAAGATAGAGGCAGGAAATATGTTCCAGATGCTGGGAGAGTCCAGTACCAGAGGGCATGGTTTGAGAATAAGGGGCAGGTCATTTAGGACAGTGTTAAGGAAAAATTTCTCCCAGAGAGTTGTGGGTGTCTGGAATGTACTGCCTCGGAAGGAAGTGGAGGCCAATTCTCTGGATGCTTTCAAGAAGGAGATAGATAGCTATCATATGGATAGGGGAATCAAGGGATATGGGGACAAGGCAGGAACCGGGTATTGATAGTAGATGATCAGCCATGATCTCAAAATGGCGGTGCAGGCTCGAAGGGCCGAATGGTCTACTTCTGCACCTATTGTCTATTGTCCCACAGGAGGACGGGGGATGGGGAGGAAATTTCCTGCAGGAGGAAGTGGATGGGGAAGAGTGATCCCACAGTAGGAAGCAGCATCAGGAAGAGTGATCCAACAGGTGGTAGGGGGATGGGAAAGAGAGATACCACAGGAGGAAGGAGATCCGGAAGAGAATTCCCACAGAAGGAAGGGAGATGGGGAAGAGAGATCCCACAAGAGGAAGGAGAATGGGAAAGAGAGATCCCACTGGAGGATGGGAGATGGGGAAGAGAGATCCCACAGGAGGAAGGGGGATGTGGAAGATAGATCCCACAGAGGGAAGGAGGATTGGGAAGAAATTTCCGGCAGGAGTTATTGGATGCGGAAGAGAGATCCCAGAATAGGAAGCCGAATCAGGAAGAGAGATCCAACAGGAGGTAGGGGGATGCGAAAGAGAGATACCACAGGAGGAAGGGGATTGGGAAGAGAGATCCCACAGGAGGAAGGGAGATGGGGAAGAGAGATCCCACAAAAGGAGGGGGATGGGGAAGCGAGATCCCACAGGATGAAGGGGATGAGGAAGAGAGATTTGACAGGAGGAAGGGGATGGGGAAGAGAGATCCCATAGAAGGAGGGGGGATGGGGAAGAGAGATCCAACAGGAGGAAGGGGGATGGGGAAGAGAGATCCTATAGGAGGAAGGGGGGTGGGGAAGAGATCCCACAGGAGGAAGGGGGATGGGGAAAAGAGATCCCACAGGAGGATGGGGGATGTGGAATAGAGATCCCACAGGAGGACGGGGGATGGGGAGGAAATTTCCGGCAGGAGGAAGTGGATGGGGAAGAGTGGTCCCACAGTAGGAAGCAGCATCAGGAAGAGAGATCCAACAGGTGGTAGGGGGATGGGAAAGAGAGTTACCACAGCAGGAAGGGGATCCGGAATAGAATTCCCACAGAAGGAAGGGAGATGGGGAAGAGAGATCCCGCAAGAGGAAGGAGAATGGGAAAGAGAGATCCCACTGGAGGTAGGGGGCTGGGGAAGAGAGATCCCACAGGAGGATGGTAGATGGGGAAGAGAGATCCCACAGGAGGAAGGGGGATGTGGAAGAGAGATCCCACAGAGGGAAGGAGGATTGGGAAGAAATTTCCGGCAGGAGTTATTGGATGCGGAAGAGAGATCCCACAATAGGAAGCAGAATCGGGAAGAGAGATTCCACAGGAGGAAGGGGGATGGGGAAGGGAGATTCCACAGGAGAAAGGGAATGGGTTATCGAGATCCCAGAGGAGGAAGGGGATGGGGAAGAGTGATCCCTCAGGAAAAAGAGTGATGGGCATGAGAGATCCCACAAGCGGAAAGGGATGGGGAAGAGAGATCCCATAGGAGGAAGGGGGATGGGGAAGAGAGATCCAACAGGAAGAAAGGAATGGGGAAGAGATATCCCACAGGAGGAAGGAGATCGCGAAAAGAGATCCCACAGGAGGAAGCTGGATGTTGATAAGTGATCCCGCAGTAGGAAATGGGATGGGGAAGAGAGATACTACAGTTATGGGGGGATTGGGAAGAGAGTTCCCACAGGTTTAAGGGGGATAGGAAAGAGAGATCCTGCAGGAGGAAAGGTCACGGGGAAGAGATATCCCACAGGAGGAAGGGGATGGGGAAAACGGATCCCACAGGAGGAAGGGGGATGGGGAAAAGTGATCCCAAAGGAAGGAAGGGATGAGGAAAGGAGATGCCGCAGGAGTTGGGGGGATGGGGAATTCCCACAGGTGGAAGGGGTTAGGAAAGAGAGATCCTATGGGAGGAAAGGGAATGGGAAGGAGAGATCCCACAGGAGGAAGGTGGATGGGGAAGAGAGATCCCACAGGAGGAAGGGGAATGGGGAAGAGGTCCCATAGGAGGAAGGAGATGGGGAAGAGAGATCCAACAGGAGGAAGGTGGATGGGGGAGAGAGATCCCACAGGATGAAGGACGATGGGGAATAGAGATCCCACAGGTGGAAATGCATGGGGAAAAAGAGATCCCTCCGGAGGAAAGGGGGATAGGGAAGAGAGATCCCACAGGAGGAAGGGGGATGGGGGAGAGAGATCCCACAGGATGAAGGACGATGGGGAAGAGAGATGCCACAGGAGGAAGGTGGATGGGGGAGAGAGATCCCACAGGATGCAGGACGATGGGAAAAAGAGATCCCTCCGGAGGAAAGGGAGATGGGGAAGAGAGATCCCACTGCAGGTAGGGGCTGGGGAAAGAGAGATCCCACAGGAGGAAGGGGGCTGGGGAAAGAGAGATCCCACAGGAGGAAGGGGGATGGGGAAGAGAGACCCCACAGGAGGAAGGGGGATGTGGAAGAGAGATCCCACAGGAGGATGGGAGATGGGGAAGAGAGATCCCACAGGAGGAAGGGGGATGTGGAAGAGTGATCCCACAGAGGGAAGGAGGATTGGGAAGAAATTTCCGGCAGGAGTTATTGGATGCGGAAGAGAGATCCCACAATAGGAAGCAGAATCGGGAAGAGAGATTCCACAGGAGGAAGGGGGATGGGGAAGGGAGATTCCACAGGAGGAAGGGGATGGGTTATCGAGATCCCAGAGGAGGAAGGGGATGGGGAAGAGTGATCCCTCAGGAAAAAGAGTGATGGGCATGAGAGATCCCACAAGCGGAAGGGGATGGGGAAGAGAGATCCCATAGGAGGAAGGGGGATGGGGAAGAGAGATCCAACAGGAAGAAAGGAATGGGGAAGAGATATCCCACAGGAGGAAGGAGATCGAGAAAAGAGATCCCACAGGAGGAAGCTGGATGTTGATAAGTGATCCCGCAGTAGGAAATGGGATGGGGAAGAGAGATACTACAAATATGGGGGGATTGGGAAGAGAGTTCCCACAGGTTTAAGGGGGATAGGAAAGAGAGATCCTGCAGGAGGAAAGGTCACGGGGAAGAGATATCCCACAGGAGGAAGGGGATGGGGAAAACGGATCCCACAGGAGGAAGGGGGATGGGGAAAAGTGATCCCAAAGGAAGGAAGGGATGAGGAAAGGAGATGCCGCAGGAGTTGGGGGGATGGGGAGTTCCCACAGGTGGAAGGGGTTAGGAAAGAGAGATCCTATGGGAGGAAAGGGAATGGGAAGGAGAGATCCCACAGGAGGAAGGTGGATGGGGAAGAGAGATCCCACAGGAGGAAGGGGAATGGGGAAGAGGTCCCATAGGAGGAAGGAGGCTGGGGAAGATAGATCCCACAGGAAGGAGGGGATGTGCAACTGAGATCCCGCAGGAGTAAGGAGGATGGGGACGAGATACCACATGGTGAAAGAGATTGGGAAGAGAGATCTCGCAGTCAGAAACAGAATCAGGAAGAGAGATCCCACAGGAGAAGGGGGCTGGGGAAGAGAGATCCCACAGGAGAAGGGGATGGGGAAGAGAGATCCCACAGGAGAAAGTGGATGGGGAAAAGAGATCCCAAAGGAGGAAGGGGGATGGGGAAGAGAGATCCCATAGGAGGAAGGGGGCTGGGGAAGAGAGATTCAACAGGAGGAAGGCTGATGGGGAAAGGAGATCCCACAGGAGGAAGGGGGCTGGGGAAGAGAGATCCTACAGGAGGAAGGGGGCTGGGGAAGAGAGATCCTACAGGAGGAAGGGGGCTGGGGAAGAGAGATCCTACAGGAGGAAGGGGGCTGGGGAAGAGAGATCCTACAGGAGGAAGGGGGATGTGGAAGAAAGTTCCCACAGGAGGAAGGCTGATGGGGAAGAGAGATCCTACTGCAGGTAGGGGGATGGGAAAGAGAGATCCCACAGGAGGAAGGGGGATGTGGAAGAGAGTTCCCTCAGGAGGAAGGGAGATGGGGAAGAGAGATCCTACTGCAGGTAGGGGGATGGGAAAGAGAGATCCCACAGGAGGAAGGGGGATGGGGAAGAGAGATCCTACAGGAGGAAGGGGGATGTGGAAGAAAGTTCCCACAGGAGGAAGGCTGATGGGGAAAAAGAGATCCCACAGGAGGAAGGGGGCTTGGGACGAGAGATCCTACAGGAGGAAGGGGGCTGGGGAAGAGATATCCTACAGGAGGAAGGCTGATGGGCAAAAAGAGATCCCACAGGAGGAAGGGGGCTTGGGACGAGAAATCCTACAGGAGGAAGGGGGCTGGGGAAGAGAGATTCCACAGGAGGAAGGGGGCTGGGGAGAGAGATCCCACAGGAGGAAGGGGGATGGGGAAGGGAGATCCCGCAGGAAAAAGGGGGATGGGGAAGAGAGATCACACAGTAGGAAGGAGAATGGGGAAGAGAGATCACACAGTAGGAAGGAGAATGGGGAATCGACGTCCCAGAGGAGGAGGGGGATGGGGAAGAGTGATCCCAGTGGAGGAAGTGGATATAGAGAAGAGAGATCCCACAGGCGGAATGGGATGGGAAGAGAGATCCCAGAGGACGAAGGGGATGGGAAAAAGAGATCCCACAGGAGGAAGAGGGATGGGAAAAAGAGATCCCACAGGTGGAATTGGGATGGGGAAAAGAGATACCACAGTTGTAGGGGGATGGGGAAGAGAGATCCGACTGGAGTAAGGAGAAAGGGGAATAGAGATCCCACAGGAGGAAGGGGATGGGAAAGAGATATCCCACAGGAGGAAGAGGGATGGGGAAGAGAGATCCCGGAGGCGGAAGTGGACATTGAAGAGATATCCCGCAGTAGGAAGCTGAATCAGGAAGAGAGATCGAAAGGGAGGAAGGAGATCGGGAAAATAAATATACATGGGGGATGGGTAAAGAGATCCCAAAGCAGGAAGGTTAATGGGTGAGAAACATCCCACAGGAGGGAGAGGATGAGGAAATGAGATCCCGCAGGAAGAAGTGGGATGGGGAGAAGAGATCCCACAGGATTTGGGGGTAATGGTAGGAGAGATCCCACAGGAGGAAGGGGGATAGGAAAGAGAGATCAAACAGGAGTAAGGGGAATGGGGAAGAGGTCCCACAGGAGGAAGGGGGATGGTGAAGAGGTCCCACAGGAGGAAGGGGATGGGGAAGGGAGATCCCACAGGAGGAAGGCGATTGGGAAGAGACATCACACAGTAGGAAGGAGAATGGGGAAGAGAGATACCACAGGAGGGAGGGGGATGGGGAATAGGTCCAATAGGAGGAAGGCGATGGGGAAGAGCGATCACAGAGTAGGAAGGAGAATGGGGAAGAGAGATCCCACAGGAGGAAGGGGGATGGGGAAAGGAGATCCCACAGGAGGAAGGGGGATGGGAAATAGAGATCTCACAGGATGAAGGGGATGGGGAAGAGAGATCCCACAGTAGAAGGGGAAGGTGATGAGAGATCCCACAGGAGCAAGATGGGAAGAGAGATCACATAGGAGCAAGGGGGATGGGAAAGAGAGAAACCACAGGAGGAAGAGGGATGGGGAAGAGAGATCCCACAGGAGAAGGGGAAGGTGAATAGAGATCCCACAGGAGAATGGGAAGGCGATGAGAGATCCCACAGGAGCAAGATGGGAAGAGAGATCACATAGGAGCAAGGGGGATGGGAAAAAGAGAAACCAGAGGAGGAAGAGGGATGCGGCAGAGAGATCCCTCAGGCGAAAGTGTGATAGGGAAGATATTTCCGGCAGGAGGAACGCGGATGGGGAAGAGAGATCCCACAGTAGGAAGCAGAATCAGGAAGAGAGATCAAACAGGAGGTAGGGGGATGGGGAAGAGAGATCCCACAGGAGAAAGTGGATGGGGAAAAGAGATCCCAAAGGAGGAAGGGGGATGGGGAAGAGAGATCCCATAGGAGGAAGGGGGCTGGGGAAGAGAGATTCAACAGGAGGAAGGCTGATGGGGAAAGGAGATCCCACAGGAGGAAGGGGGCTGGGGAAGAGATACCACATGGTGAAAGAGATTGGGAAGAGAGATCTCGCAGTCAGAAACAGAATCAGGAAGAGAGATCCCACAGGAGAAGGGGGCTGGGGAAGAGAGATCCCACAGGAGAAGGGGAAGGTGATGAGAGATCCCACAGGAGCAAGATGGGAAGAGAGATCACATACGAGGAAGGGGGATGGGAAAGAGAGATCCCACAGGAGGAAGAGGGATGCGGCAGAGAGATCCCTCAGGAGAAAGGGTGATAGGGAAGAAATTTCCGGCAGGAGGAAGTGGATGGGGAAGAGAGATCCCACAGTAGGAAGCAGAATCAGGAAAAGAGATCAAACAGGAGGTAGGGGGATGGGGAATAGACATACCACAGGAGGAAGGGGGCTGGGGAAGAGAGATCCCACAGGAGGAAGGGGGATGTGGAAGAAAGTTCCCACAGGAGGAAATAGATGGGAAAAAAGAGATCCCACAGGCGGGAGGGGGATGGGGAAAAGAGATCCCAAAGGAAGAAGGGGGATGGTTGAAGAGAGATCCCACAGGAGGAAGGGGGCTGGGGAAGAGATATCCCACAGGAGGAAGGGAGATGGGGAAGAGAGATACCACAGGAGGAAGGGGATCCAGAAGAGAATTCCCACAGAAGGAAGGGAGATGGGGGAAGAGAGATCCCACTGCAGGTAGGGGGATGGGAAAGAGAGATCCCACAGGAGGAAGGGGGCTTGGGAAAGTGAGATCCCACAGGAGGAAGGGGGATGGGGAAGATAGATCCCACAGGAGGAAGGTGATCCGGAAGTGAATTCCCACAGAAGGAAGGGAGATGGGGAAGACAGTTCCCACAAGAGGAAGGAGAATGGGAAAGAGAGATCCCACTGGAGTAAGGGGGCTGGGGAAGAGAGATCCCACAGGAGGAAGGGGGATAGGAAAGCGAGATCTCACAGGAGGAAGGTTGATGGGGAAGAGAGAACCCACAGGAGGAAGGGGGCTGGGGAAGAGAGATCCCACAGGAGGAAGGGAGATGGGGAAGAGAGATACCACAGGAGGAAGGGGATCCGGAAGAGAATTCCCACAGAAGGAAGGGGGATGGGGAAGAGAGATCCCACAGGAGGAAGGGGGCTGGGGAAGATAGATCCCACAGGAAGGAGGGGATGTGGAACTGAGATCCCGCAGGAGTAAGGAGGATGGGGACGAGATACCACATGGTGAAAGAGATTGGGAAGAGAGATCTCGCAGTCAGAAACAGAATCAGGAAGAGAGATCCCACAGGAGAAGGGGAAGGTGATGAGAGATCCCACAGGAGCAAGATGGGAAGAGAGATCACATAGGAGGAAGGGGGATGGGAAAGAGAGATCCCACAGGAGGAAGAGGGATGCGGCAGAGAGATCCCTCAGGAGAAAGGGTGATAGGGAAGAGAGATTCCACAGGAGGAAGGGGGATGGGGAAGAGAGATTCCACAGGAGGAAGGGGGCTGGGGAGAGAGATCCCGCAGGAGGAAGGGGGATGGGGAAGAGAGATCCCACAGTAGGAAGCAGAATCAGGAAGAGAGATCAAACAGGAGGTAGGGGGATGGGGAAGAGAGATCCCACAGGAGGAAGGGGGCTGGGGAAGAGAGATTCCACAGGAGGAAGTGGTCTGGGGAAGAGAGATCCTACAGGAGGAAGGGGGCTGGGGAGAGAGATCCCACAGGAGGAAGGGGGATGGGGAAGAGAGATTCCACAGGAGGAAGGGGGATGGGGAAGAGAGATTCCACAGGAGGAAGGGGGCTGGGGAGAGAGATCCCGCAGGAGGAAGGGGGATGGGGAAGAGAGATCCCACAGGAGGAAGGGGGATGGGGAAGAGAGATTCCACAGGAGGAAGGGGGATGGGGAAGAAAGTTCCCACAGGAGGAAGGGAGATGGGGAAGAGAGATCCCACTGCAGGTAGGGGCTGGGGAAAGAGAGATCCCACAGGAGGAAGGGGGCTGGGGAAAGAGAGATCCCACAGGAGGAAGGGGGATGGGGAAGAGAGATCGCACAGGAGGAAGGGGGATGTGGAAGAGAGTTCCCTCAGGAGGAAGGGAGATGGGGAAGAGAGATCCTACTGCAGGTAGGGGGATGGGAAAGAGAGATCCCACAGGAGAAGGGGAAGGTGATGAGAGATCCCACAGGAGGAAGAGGGATGCGGCAGTGAGATCCCTCAGGAGAAAGGGTGATAGGGAAGAAATTTCCGGCAGGAGGAAGTGGATGGGGAAGAGAGATCCCAAAGTAGGAAGCAGAATCAGGAAGAGAGATCAAACAGGAGGTAGGGGGATGGGGAAGAGAGATCCCACAGTAGAAGGGGAAGGTGATGAGAGATCCCACAGGAGCAAGATCGGAAGAGAGATCACATAGGAGCAAGGGGGATGGGGAAGAGAGATACCACAGGAGGAAGGGGATCCGGAAGAGAATTCCCACAGAAGGAAGGGGGATGGGGAAGAGAGATCCCACAGGAGGAAGGGGGCTGGGGAAGATAGATCCCACAGGAAGGAGGGGATGTGGAACTGAGATCCCACAGGAGTAAGGAGGATGGGGAAGAGATACCACATGGTGAAAGAGATTGGGAAGAGAGATCTCGCAGTCAGAAACAGAATCAGGAAGAGAGATCCCACAGGAGAAGGGGGCAGGGGAAGAGAGATCCCACAGGAGAAGGGGAAGGTGATGAGAGATCCCACAGGAGGAAGAGGGATGCGGCAGTGAGATCCCTCAGGAGAAAGGGTGATAGGGAAGAAATTTCCGGCAGGAGGAAGTGGATGGGGAAGAGAGATCCCAAAGTAGGAAGCAGAATCAGGAAGAGAGATCAAACAGGAGGTAGGGGGATGGGGAAGAGAGATCCCACAGTAGAAGGGGAAGGTGATGAGAGATCCCACAGGAGCAAGATCGGAAGAGAGATCACATAGGAGCAAGGGGGATGGGGAAGAGAGATACCACAGGAGGAAGGGGATCCGGAAGAGAATTCCCACAGAAGGAAGGGGGATGGGGAAGAGAGATCCCACAGGAGGAAGGGGGCTGGGGAAGATAGATCCCACAGGAAGGAGGGGATGTGGAACTGAGATCCCGCAGGAGTAAGGAGGATGGGGAAGAGATACCACATGGTGAAAGAGATTGGGAAGAGAGATCTCGCAGTCAGAAACAGAATCAGGAAGAGAGATCCCACAGGAGAAGGGGGCTGGGGAAGAGAGATCCCACAGGAGAAGGGGAAGGTGATGAGAGATCCCACAGGAGCAAGATGGGAAGAGAGATCACATACGAGGAAGGGGGATGGGAAAGAGAGATCCCACAGGAGGAAGAGGGATGCGGCAGAGAGATCCCTCAGGAGAAAGGGTGATAGGGAAGAAATTTCCGGCAGGAGGAAGTGGATGGGGAAGAGAGATCCCACAGTAGGAAGCAGAATCAGGAAAAGAGATCAAACAGGAGGTAGGGGGATGGGGAATAGACATACCACAGGAGGAAGGGGGCTGGGGAAGAGAGATCCCACAGGAGGAAGGGGGATGTGGAAGAAAGTTCCCACAGGAGGAAATAGATGGGAAAAAAGAGATCCCACAGGCGGGAGGGGGATGGGGAAAAGAGATCCCAAAGGAAGAAGGGGGATGGTTGAAGAGAGATCCCACAGGAGGAAGGGGGCTGGGGAAGAGATATCCCACAGGAGGAAGGGAGATGGGGAAGAGAGATACCACAGGAGGAAGGGGATCCAGAAGAGAATTCCCACAGAAGGAAGGGAGATGGGGGAAGAGAGATCCCACTGCAGGTAGGGGGATGGGAAAGAGAGATCCCACAGGAGGAAGGGGGCTTGGGAAAGTGAGATCCCACAGGAGGAAGGGGGATGGGGAAGATAGATCCCACAGGAGGAAGGTGATCCGGAAGTGAATTCCCACAGAAGGAAGGGAGATGGGGAAGACAGTTCCCACAAGAGGAAGGAGAATGGGAAAGAGAGATCCCACTGGAGTAAGGGGGCTGGGGAAGAGAGATCCCACAGGAGGAAGGGGGATAGGAAAGCGAGATCTCACAGGAGGAAGGTTGATGGGGAAGAGAGAACCCACAGGAGGAAGGGGGCTGGGGAAGAGAGATCCCACAGGAGGAAGGGAGATGGGGAAGAGAGATACCACAGGAGGAAGGGGATCCGGAAGAGAATTCCCACAGAAGGAAGGGGGATGGGGAAGAGAGATCCCACAGGAGGAAGGGGGCTGGGGAAGATAGATCCCACAGGAAGGAGGGGATGTGGAACTGAGATCCCGCAGGAGTAAGGAGGATGGGGACAAGATACCACATGGTGAAAGAGATTGGGAAGAGAGATCTCGCAGTCAGAAACAGAATCAGGAAGAGAGATCCCACAGGAGAAGGGGGCTGGGGAAGAGAGATCCCACAGGAGAAGGGGAAGGTGATGAGAGATCCCACAGGAGCAAGATGGGAAGAGAGATCACATAGGAGGAAGGGGGATGGGAAAGAGAGATCCCACAGGAGGAAGAGGGATGCGGCAGAGAGATCCCTCAGGAGAAAGGGTGATAGGGAAGAGAGATTCCACAGGAGGAAGGGGGATGGGGAAGAGAGATTCCACAGGAGGAAGGGGGCTGGGGAGAGAGATCCCGCAGGAGGAAGGGGGATGGGGAAGAGAGATCCCACAGTAGGAAGCAGAATCAGGAAGAGAGATCAAACAGGAGGTAGGGGGATGGGGAAGAGAGATCCCACAGGAGGAAGGGGGCTGGGGAAGAGAGATTCCACAGGAGGAAGGGGTCTGGGGAAGAGAGATCCTACAGGAGGAAGGGGGCTGGGGAGAGAGATCCCACAGGAGGAAGGGGGATGGGGAAGAGAGATTCCACAGGAGGAAGGGGGATGGGGAAGAGAGATTCCACAGGAGGAAGGGGGCTGGGGAGAGAGATCCCGCAGGAGGAAGGGGGATGGGGAAGAGAGATCCCACAGGAGGAAGGGGGATGGGGAAGAGAGATTCCACAGGAGGAAGGGGGATGTGGAAGAAAGTTCCCACAAGAGGAAGGCTGATGGGGGAAAAAGAGATCCCACAGGAGGAAGGGGGCTGGGGAAGAGAGATCCTACAGGAGGAAGGGGGATGTGGAAGAGTGATCCCACAGGAGGAATGGGGATGTGGAAGAGAGTTCCCTCAGGAGGAAGGGGGATGTGGAAGAGAGTTCCCTCAGGAGGAAGGTAGATGGGGAAGAGAGATCCTACTGCAGGTAGGGGGATGGGAAAGAGAGATCCCACAGGAGGAAGGGGGATGGGGAAGAGAGATCCCACAGGAGGAAGAGGATGCGTAAGAGATATCCCACAGGAGGAAGAGGGATGGGGAATAGACATCCCACAGGAGGAAGGGGGCTGGGGAAGAGAGATCCCACAGGAGGAAGGGGGATGTGGAAGAAAGTTCCCACAGGAGGAAATAGATGGGAAAAAAGAGATCCCACAGGCGGGAGGGGGATGGGGAAAAGAGATCCCAAAGGAGGAAGGGGGATGGTTGAAGAGAGATCCCACAGGGGGAAGGGGGATGCGGCAGAGAGATCCCTCAGGAGGAAGGGTGATAGGGAAGAAATTTCCGGCAGGAGGACGTGGATGGGGAAGAGAGATCCCACAGTAGGAAGCAGAATCAGGAAGAGAGATCAAACAGGAGGTAGGGGGATGGGGAAGAGAGATCCCACAGGAGGAAGGGGGCTGGGGAAGAGAGATTCCACAGGAGGAAGTGGTCTGGGGAAGAGAGATCCTACAGGAGGAAGGGGGCTGGGGAGAGAGATCCCACAGGAGGAAGGGGGATGGGGAAGAGAGATTCCAAAGGAGGAAGGGGGCTGGGGAGAGAGATCCCACAGGAGGAAGGGGGATGGGGAAGAGAGATTCCACAGGAGGAAGGGGGATGTGGAAGAAAGTTCCCACAGGAGGAAGGCTGATGGGGAAAAAGAGATCCCACAGGGTGAAGGGGGCTGGGGAAGAGAGATCCTACAGGAGGAAGGGGGATGTGGAAGAAAGTTCCCACAGGAGGAAGGCTGATGGGGAAAAAAAGATCCCACAGGAGGAAGGGGGCTGGGGAAGAGAGATCCCACAGGAGGAAGGGGGATGTGGAAGAGAGTTCCCTCAGGAGGAAGGGAGATGGGGAAGAGAGATCCCACTGCAGGTAGGGGCTGGGGAAAGAGAGATCCCACAGGAGGAAGGGGGCTGGGGAAAGAGAGATCCCACAGGAGGAAGGGTGATGTGGAAGAGAGTTCCCTCAGGAGGAAGGGAGATGGGGAAGAGAGATCCTACTGCAGGTAGGGGGATGGGAAAGAGAGATCCCACAGGAGGAAGGGGATGGGGAAGAGGGATCCCACAGGAGGAAGGGGGATGTGGAAGAAAGTTCCCACAGGAGGAAGGCTGATGGGGAAAAAGAGATCCCACAGGAGGAAGGGGGCTTGGGACGAGAGATCCTACAGGAGGAAGGGGGCTGGGGAAGAGATATCCCACAGGAGGAAGGCTGATGGGCAAAAAGAGATCCCAGAGGAGGAAGGGGGCTTGGGACGAGAAATCCTACAGGAGGAAGGGGGCTGGGGAAGAGAGAGTCCACAGGAGGAAGGGGGATGGGGAAGGGAGATCCCAGAGGACGAAGGGGATGGGAAAAAGAGATCCCACAGGAGGAAGAGGGATGGGAAAAAGAGATCCCACAGGTGGAATTGGGATGGGGAAAAGAGATACCACAGTTGTAGGGGGATCAGGGAAGAGAGATCCCACGGGAGTAAGGAGAAAGGGGAAGAGAGATCCCACAGGAGGAAGGGGATGGGAAAGAGATATCCCACAGGAGGAAGAGGAATGGGGAAGAGAGATCCCGGAGGCGGAAGTGGACATTGAAGAGAGATCCCGCAGTAGGAAGCTGAATCAGGAAGAGAGATCGAAAGGGAGGAAGGAGATCGGGAAAATAAATATACATGGGGGATGGGTAAAGAGATCCCAAAGCAGGAAGGTTAATGGGTGAGAAACATCCCACAGGAGGGAGAGGATGAGGAAATGAGATCCCGCAGGAAGAAGTGGGATGGGGAGAAGAGATCCCACAGGATTTGGGGGTAATGGTAGGAGAGATCCCACAGGAGGAAGGGGGATAGGAAAGAGAGATCAAACAGGAGTAAGGGGAATGGGGAAGAGGTCCCACAGGAGGAAGGGGGATGGTGAAGAGGTCCCACAGGAGGAAGGGGAAGGGGAAGGGAGATCCCACAGGAGGAAGGCGATTGGGAAGAGACATCACACAGTAGGAAGGAGAATGGGGAAGAGAGATACCACAGGAGGGAGGGGGATGGGGAATAGGTCCAATAGGAGGAAGGCGATGGGGAAGAGCGATCACAGAGTAGGAAAGAGAATGGGGAAGAGAGATCCCACAGGAGGAAGGGGGATGGGGAAAGGAGATCCCACAGGAGGAAGGGGGATGGGAAATAGAGATCTCACAGGATGAAGGGGATGGGGAAGAGAGATCCCACAGTAGAAGGGGAAGGTGATGAGAGATCCCACAGGAGCAAGATGGGAAGAGAGATCACATAGGAGCAAGGGGGATGGGAAAGAGAGAAACCACAGGAGGAAGAGGGATGGGGAAGAGAGATCCCACAGGAGAAGGGGAAGGTGAATAGAGATCCCACAGGAGAATGGGAAGGCGATGAGAGATCCCACAGGAGCAAGATGGGAAGAGAGATCACATAGGAGCAAGGGGGATGGGAAAAAGAGAAACCAGAGGAGGAAGAGGGATGCGGCAGAGAGATCCCTCAGGCGAAAGTGTGATAGGGAAGATATTTCCGGCAGGAGGAACGCGGATGGGGAAGAGAGATCCCACAGTAGGAAGCAGAATCAGGAAGAGAGATCAAACAGGAGGTAGGGGGATGGGGAAGAGAGATCCCACAGGAGAAAGTGGATGGGGAAAAGAGATCCCAAAGGAGGAAGGGGGATGGGGAAGAGAGATCCCATAGGAGGAAGGGGGCTGGGGAAGAGAGATTCAACAGGAGGAAGGCTGATGGGGAAAGGAGATCCCACAGGAGGAAGGGGGCTGGGGAAGAGATACCACATGGTGAAAGAGATTGGGAAGAGAGATCTCGCAGTCAGAAACAGAATCAGGAAGAGAGATCCCACAGGAGAAGGGGGCTGGGGAAGAGAGATCCCACAGGAGAAGGGGAAGGTGATGAGAGATCCCACAGGAGCAAGATGGGAAGAGAGATCACATACGAGGAAGGGGGATGGGAAAGAGAGATCCCACAGGAGGAAGAGGGATGCGGCAGAGAGATCCCTCAGGAGAAAGGGTGATAGGGAAGAAATTTCCGGCAGGAGGAAGTGGATGGGGAAGAGAGATCCCACAGTAGGAAGCAGAATCAGGAAAAGAGATCAAACAGGAGGTAGGGGGATGGGGAATAGACATACCACAGGAGGAAGGGGGCTGGGGAAGAGAGATCCCACAGGAGGAAGGGGGATGTGGAAGAAAGTTCCCACAGGAGGAAATAGATGGGAAAAAAGAGATCCCACAGGCGGGAGGGGGATGGGGAAAAGAGATCCCAAAGGAAGAAGGGGGATGGTTGAAGAGAGATCCCACAGGAGGAAGGGGGCTGGGGAAGAGATATCCCACAGGAGGAAGGGAGATGGGGAAGAGAGATACCACAGGAGGAAGGGGATCCAGAAGAGAATTCCCACAGAAGGAAGGGAGATGGGGGAAGAGAGATCCCACTGCAGGTAGGGGGATGGGAAAGAGAGATCCCACAGGAGGAAGGGGGCTTGGGAAAGTGAGATCCCACAGGAGGAAGGGGGATGGGGAAGATAGATCCCACAGGAGGAAGGTGATCCGGAAGTGAATTCCCACAGAAGGAAGGGAGATGGGGAAGACAGTTCCCACAAGAGGAAGGAGAATGGGAAAGAGAGATCCCACTGGAGTAAGGGGGCTGGGGAAGAGAGATCCCACAGGAGGAAGGGGGATAGGAAAGCGAGATCTCACAGGAGGAAGGTTGATGGGGAAGAGAGAACCCACAGGAGGAAGGGGGCTGGGGAAGAGAGATCCCACAGGAGGAAGGGAGATGGGGAAGAGAGATACCACAGGAGGAAGGGGATCCGGAAGAGAATTCCCACAGAAGGAAGGGGGATGGGGAAGAGAGATCCCACAGGAGGAAGGGGGCTGGGGAAGATAGATCCCACAGGAAGGAGGGGATGTGGAACTGAGATCCCGCAGGAGTAAGGAGGATGGGGACAAGATACCACATGGTGAAAGAGATTGGGAAGAGAGATCTCGCAGTCAGAAACAGAATCAGGAAGAGAGATCCCACAGGAGAAGGGGGCTGGGGAAGAGAGATCCCACAGGAGAAGGGGAAGGTGATGAGAGATCCCACAGGAGCAAGATGGGAAGAGAGATCACATAGGAGGAAGGGGGATGGGAAAGAGAGATCCCACAGGAGGAAGAGGGATGCGGCAGAGAGATCCCTCAGGAGAAAGGGTGATAGGGAAGAGAGATTCCACAGGAGGAAGGGGGATGGGGAAGAGAGATTCCACAGGAGGAAGGGGGCTGGGGAGAGAGATCCCGCAGGAGGAAGGGGGATGGGGAAGAGAGATCCCACAGTAGGAAGCAGAATCAGGAAGAGAGATCAAACAGGAGGTAGGGGGATGGGGAAGAGAGATCCCACAGGAGGAAGGGGGCTGGGGAAGAGAGATTCCACAGGAGGAAGGGGTCTGGGGAAGAGAGATCCTACAGGAGGAAGGGGGCTGGGGAGAGAGATCCCACAGGAGGAAGGGGGATGGGGAAGAGAGATTCCACAGGAGGAAGGGGGATGGGGAAGAGAGATTCCACAGGAGGAAGGGGGCTGGGGAGAGAGATCCCGCAGGAGGAAGGGGGATGGGGAAGAGAGATCCCACAGGAGGAAGGGGGATGGGGAAGAGAGATTCCACAGGAGGAAGGGGGATGTGGAAGAAAGTTCCCACAAGAGGAAGGCTGATGGGGAAAAAGAGATCCCACAGGAGGAAGGGGGCTGGGGAAGAGAGATCCTACAGGAGGAAGGGGGATGTGGAAGAGTGATCCCACAGGAGGAATGGGGATGTGGAAGAGAGTTCCCTCAGGAGGAAGGGGGATGTGGAAGAGAGTTCCCTCAGGAGGAAGGTAGATGGGGAAGAGAGATCCTACTGCAGGTAGGGGGATGGGAAAGAGAGATCCCACAGGAGGAAGGGGGATGGGGAAGAGAGATCCCACAGGAGGAAGAGGATGCGTAAGAGATATCCCACAGGAGGAAGAGGGATGGGGAATAGACATCCCACAGGAGGAAGGGGGCTGGGGAAGAGAGATCCCACAGGAGGAAGGGGGATGTGGAAGAAAGTTCCCACAGGAGGAAATAGATGGGAAAAAAGAGATCCCACAGGCGGGAGGGGGATGGGGAAAAGAGATCCCAAAGGAGGAAGGGGGATGGTTGAAGAGAGATCCCACAGGGGGAAGGGGGATGCGGCAGAGAGATCCCTCAGGAGGAAGGGTGATAGGGAAGAAATTTCCGGCAGGAGGACGTGGATGGGGAAGAGAGATCCCACAGTAGGAAGCAGAATCAGGAAGAGAGATCAAACAGGAGGTAGGGGGATGGGGAAGAGAGATCCCACAGGAGGAAGGGGGCTGGGGAAGAGAGATTCCACAGGAGGAAGTGGTCTGGGGAAGAGAGATCCTACAGGAGGAAGGGGGCTGGGGAGAGAGATCCCACAGGAGGAAGGGGGATGGGGAAGAGAGATTCCAAAGGAGGAAGGGGGCTGGGGAGAGAGATCCCACAGGAGGAAGGGGGATGGGGAAGAGAGATTCCACAGGAGGAAGGGGGATGTGGAAGAAAGTTCCCACAGGAGGAAGGCTGATGGGGAAAAAGAGATCCCACAGGGTGAAGGGGGCTGGGGAAGAGAGATCCTACAGGAGGAAGGGGGATGTGGAAGAGTGTTCCCTCAGGAGGAAGGGAGATGGGGAAGAGAGATCCCACTGCAGGTAGGGGCTGGGGAAAGAGAGATCCCACAGGAGGAAGGGGGCTGGGGAAAGAGAGATCCCACAGGAGGAAGGGGGATGAGGAAGAGAGATCGCACAGGAGGAAGGGGGATGTGGAAGAGAGTTCCCTCAGGAGGAAGGGAGATGGGGAAGAGAGATCCTACTGCAGGTAGGGGGATGGGAAAGAGAGATCCCACAGGAGGAAGTGGGATGGGGAAGAGAGATCCCACAGGAGGAAGGGGGATGTCGAAGAAAGTTCCCACAGGAGGAAGGCTGATGGGGAAAAAGAGATCCCACAGGAGGAAGGGGGCTTGGGACGAGAGATCCTACAGGAGGAAGGGGGCTGGGGAAGAGATATCCCACAGGAGGAAGGCTGATGGGGAAGAGAGATCCTACTGCAGGTAGGGGGATGGGAAAGAGAGATCCCACAGGAGGAAGGGGGATGGGGAAGAGAGATCCCACAGGAGGAAGAGGATGCGTAAGAGATATCCCACAGGAGGAAGAGGGGTGGGGAATAGACATCCCACAGGAGGAAGGGGGCTGGGGAAGAGAGATCCCACTGGGGGAAGGGGGATGCGGCAGAGAGATCCCTCTGGAGGAAGGGTGATAGGGAAGAAATTTCCGGCAGGAGGAAGTGGATGGGGAAGATAGATCCCACAGTAGGAAGCAGAATCAGGAAGAGAGATCAAACAGGAGGTAGGGGGATGGGGAAGAGAGATCCCACAGGAGGAAGGGGGCTGGGGAAGAGAGATTCCACAGGAGGAAGTGGTCTGGGGAAGACAGATCCTACAGGAGGAAGGGGGCTGGGGAGAGAGATCCCACAGGAGGAAGGGGGATGGGGAAGAGAGATTCCAAAGGAGGAAGGGGGCTGGGGAGAGAGATCCCACAGGAGGAAGGGGGATGGGGAAGAGAGATTCCACAGGAGGAAGGGGGATGTGGAAGAAAGTTCCCACAGGAGGAAGGCTGATGGGGAAAAAGAGATCCCACAGGGGGAAGGGGGCTGGGGAAGAGAGATCCTACAGGAGGAAGGGGGCTGGGGAAAGAGAGATCCCACAGGAGGAAGGGGGATGGGGAAGAGAGATCGCACAGGAGGAAGGGGGATGTCGAAGAAAGTTCCCACAGGAGGAAGGCTGATGGGGAAAAAGAGATCCCACAGGAGGAAGGGGGCTTGGGAAGAGATATCCCACAGGAGGAAGGCTGATGGGCAAAAAGAGATCCCACAGGAGGAAGGGGGCTTGGGACGAGAAATCCTACAGGAGGAAGGGGGCTGGGGAAGAGAGATTCCACAGGAGGAAGGGGGCTGGGGAGAGAGATCCCACAGGAGGAAGGGGGATGGGGAAGGGAGATCCCACAGGAAAAAGGGGGATGGGGAAGAGAGATCACACAGTAGGAAGGAGAATGGGGAATCGACTTCCCAGAGGAGGAGGGGGATGGGGAAGAGTGATCCCAGTGGAGGAAGTGGATATAGAGAAGAGAGATCCCACAGGCGGAATGGGATGGGTAGAGAGATCCCAGAGGACGAAGGGGATGGGAAAAAGAGATCCCACAGGAGGAAGAGGGATGGGAAAAAGAGATCCCACAGGTGGAATTGGGATGGGGAAAAGAGATACCACAGTTGTAGGGGGATCAGGGAAGAGAGATCCCACGGGAGTAAGGAGAAAGGGGAAGAGAGATCCCACAGGAGGAAGGGGATGGGAAAGAGATATCCCACAGGAGGAAGAGGGATGGGGAAGAGAGATCCCGGAGGCGGAAGTGGACATTGAAGAGAGATCCCGCAGTAGGAAGCTGAATCAGGAAGAGAGATCGAAAGGGAGGAAGGAGATCGGGAAAATAAATATACATGGGGGATGGGTAAAGAGATCCCAAAGCAGGAAGGTTAATGGGTGAGAAACATCCCACAGGAGGGAGAGGATGAGGAAATGAGATCCCGCAGGAAGAAGTGGGATGGGGAGAAGAGATCCCACAGGATTTGGGGGTAATGGTAGGAGAGATCCCACAGGAGGAAGGGGGATAGGAAAGAGAGATCAAACAGGAGTAAGGGGAATGGGGAAGAGGTCCCACAGGAGGAAGGGGGATGGGGAAGAGGTCCCACAGGAGGAAGGGGATGGGGAAGGGAGATCCCACAGGAGGGAGGGGGATGGGGAATAGGTCCAATAGGAGGAAGGCGATGGGGAAGAGCGATCACAGAGTAGGAAGGAGAATGGGGAAGAGAGATCCCACAGGAGGAAGGGGGATGGGAAAGAGAGAACCACAGGAGGAAGAGGGATGAGGAAGAGAGATCCCACAGGAGAAGGGGAAGGTGAATAGAGATCCCACAGGAGAATGGGAAGGCGATGAGAGATCCCACAGGAGCAAGATGGGAAGAGAGATCACATAGGAGCAAGGGGGATGGGAAAGAGAGAAACCACAGGAGGAAGAGGGATGCGGCAGAGAGATCCCTCAGGCGAAAGTGTGATAGGGAAGAAATTTCCGGCAGGAGGAACGCGGATGGGGAAGAGAGATCCCACAGTAGGAAGCAGAATCAGGAAGAGAGATCAAACAGGAGGTAGGGGGATGGGGAAGAGAGATCCCACAGGAGAAAGTGGATGGGGAAAAGAGATCCCAAAGGAGGAAGGGGGATGGGGAAGAGAGATCCCATAGGAGGAAGGGGGCTGGGGAAGAGAGATCCTACAGGAGGAAGGGGGCTGGGGAAGAGAGTTCCTACAGGAGGAAGGGGGCTGGGGAAGAGAGATCCTACAGGAGGAAGGGGGCTGGGGAAGAGAGATCCTACAGGAGGAAGGGGGATGTGGAAGAAAGTTCCCACAGGAGGAAGGCTGATGGGGAAAAAAAGATCCCACCGGAGGAAGGGGGCTGGGGAAGAGAGATCCTACAGGAGGAAGGGGGATGTGGAAGAAAGTTCCCACAGGAGGAAGGCTGATGGGGAAAAAAAGATCCCACAGGAGGAAGGGGGCTGGGGAAGAGAGATCCCACAGGAGGAAGGGGGATGTGGAAGAGAGTTCCCTCAGGAGGAAGGGAGATGGGTAAGAGAGATCCCACTGCAGGTAGGGGCTGGGGAAAGAGAGATCCCACAGGAGGAAGGGGGCTGGGGAAAGAGAGATCCCACAGGAGGAAGGGGGATGGGGAAGAGAGATCCCACAGGAGGAAGGGTGATGTGGAAGAGAGTTCCCTCAGGAGGAAGGGAGATGGGGAAGAGAGATCCTACTGCAGGAAGGGGGATGGGAAAGAGAGATCCCACAGGAGGAAGGGGGATGGGGAAGAGAGATCCCACAGGAGGAAGGCTGATGGGGAAAAAGAGATCCCACAGGAGGAAGGGGGCTTGGGACGAGAGATCCTACAGGAGGAAGGGGGCTGGGGAAGAGATATCCCACAGGAGGAAGGCTGATGGGCAAAAAGAGATCCCAGAGGAGGAAGGGGGCTTGGGACGAGAAATCCTACAGGAGGAAGGGGGCTGGGGAAGAGAGAGTCCACAGGAGGAAGGGGGATGGGGAAGGGAGATCCCAGAGGACGAAGGGGATGGGAAAAAGAGATCCCACAGGAGGAAGAGGGATGGGAAAAAGAGATCCCACAGGTGGAATTGGGATGGGGAAAAGAGATACCACAGTTGTACTGGGATCAGGGAAGAGAGATCCCACGGGAGTAAGGAGAAAGGGGAAGAGAGATCCCACAGGAGGAAGGGGATGGGAAAGAGATATCCCACAGGAGGAAGAGGAATGGGGAAGAGAGATCCCGGAGGCGGAAGTGGACATTGAAGAGAGATCCCGCAGTAGGAAGCTGAATCAGGAAGAGAGATCGAAAGGGAGGAAGGAGATCGGGAAAATAAATATACATGGGGGATGGGTAAAGAGATCCCAAAGCAGGAAGGTTAATGGGTGAGAAACATCCCACAGGAGGGAGAGGATGAGGAAATGAGATCCTGCAGGAAGAAGTGGGATGGGGAGAAGAGATCCCACAGGATTTGGGGGTAATGGTAGGAGAGATCCCACAGGAGGAAGGGGGATAGGAAAGAGAGATCAAACAGGAGTAAGGGGAATGGGGAAGAGTTCCCACAGGAGGAAGGGGGATGGGGAAGAGGTCCCACAGGAGGAAGGGGATGGGGAAGGGAGATCCCACAGGAGGAAGGCGATTGGGAAGAGAGATCACACAGTAGGAAGGAGAATGGGGAAGAGAGATACCACAGGAGGGAGGGGGATGGGGAAAGGAGATCCCACAGGAAGAAGGGGGCTGGGGAAGAGCGATCCTACAGGAGGAAGGGGGCTGGGGAAGAGAGATCCTACAGGAGGAAGGGGGCTGGGGAAGAGAGATCCTACAGGAGGAAGGGGGCTGGGGAGAGAGATCCCACAGGAGGAAGGGGGATGTGGAAAAGATATCCCACAGGAGGAAGGGGGATGGGGAAGAGAGATCCCACAGGAGGAAGGGGGATAGGGAAAGGAGATCCCACAGGAGGAAGGGGGATGGGAAATAGAGATCTCACAGGATGAAGGGGATGGGGAAGAGAGATCCCACAGTAGAAGGGGAAGATGATGAGAGATCCCACAGGAGCAAGATCGGAAGAGAGATCACATAGGAGCAAGGGGGATGGGAAAGACAGAAACCACAGGAGGAAGAGGGATGCGGCAGAGAGATCCCTCAGGAGGAAGGGAGATGGGGAAGAGAGATACCACAGGAGGAAGGGGATCCGGAAGAGAATTCCCACAGAAGGAAGGGGGATGGGGAAGACAGATCCCACAGGAGGAAGGGGGCTGGGGAAGATAGATCCCACAGGAAGGAGGGGATGTGGAACTGAGATCCCGCAGGAGTAAGGAGGATGGGGAAGAGATACCACATGGTGAAAGAGATTGGGAAGAGAGATCTCGCAGTCAGAAACAGAATCAGGAAGAGAGATCCCACAGGAGAAGGGGGCTGGGGAAGAGAGATCCCACAGGAGAAGGGGAAGGTGATGAGAGATCCCAGAGGAGCAAGATGGGAAGAGAGATCACATAGGAGGAAGGGGGATGGGAAAGAGAGATCCCACAGGAGGAAGAGGGATGCGGCAGTGAGATCCCTCAGGAGAAAGGGTGATAGGGAAGAAATTTCCGGCAGGAGGAAGTGGATGGGGAAGAGAGATCCCAAAGTAGGAAGCAGAATCAGGAAGAGAGATCAAACAGGAGGTAGGGGGATGGGGAAGAGAGATCCCACAGGACGAAGGGGGCTGAGGAAGAGAGATTCCACAGGAGGAAGGGGTCTGGGGAAGAGAGATCCTACAGGAGGAAGGGGGCTGGGGAGAGAGATCCCACAGGAGGAAGGGGGATGGGGAAGAGAGATTCCACAGGAGGAAGGGGGCTGGGGAGAGAGATCCCACAGGAGGAAGGGGGATGGGGAAGAGAGATCCCACAGGAGGAAGGGGGATGGGGAAGAGAGATTCCACAGGAGGAAGGGGGATGTGGAAGAAAGTTCCCACAAGAGGAAGGCTGATGGGGAAAAAGAGATCCCACAGGAGGAAGGGGGATGTGGAAGAGTGATCCCACAGGAGGAATGGGGATGTGGAAGAGAGTTCCCACAGGAGGAAGGGAGATGGGGAAGAGAGATCCCACAGGAGGAAGGGGGATGTGGAAGAGAGTTCCCTCAGGAGGAAGGTAGATGGGGAAGAGAGATCCTACTGCAGGTAGGGGGATGGGAAAGAGAGATCCCACAGGAGGAAGGGGGATGCGTAAGAGATATCCCACAGGAGGAAGAGGGATGGGGAATAGACATCCCACAGGAGGAAGGGGGCTGGGGAAGAGAGATCCCACAGGAGGAAGGGGGATGTGGAAGAAAGTTCCCACAGGAGGAAATAGATGGGAAAAAAGAGATCCCACAGGCGGTAGGGGGATGGGGAAAAGAGATCCCAAAGGAGGAAGGGGGATGGTTGAAGAGAGATCCCACTGGGGGAAGGGGGATGCGGCAGAGAGATCCCTCTGGAGGAAGGGTGATAGGGAAGAAATTTCCGGCAGGAGGAAGTGGATGGGGAAGATAGATCCCACAGTAGGAAGCAGAATCAGGAAGAGAGATCAAACAGGAGGTAGGGGGATGGGGAAGAGAGATCCCACAGGAGGAAGGGGGCTGGGGAAGAGAGATTCCACAGGAGGAAGTGGTCTGGGGAAGAGAGATCCTACAGGAGGAAGGGGGCTGGGGAGAGAGATCCCACAGGAGGAAGGGGGATGGGGAAGAGAGATTCCAAAGGAGGAAGGGGGCTGGGGAGAGAGATCCCACAGGAGGAAGGGGGATGGGGAAGAGAGATTCCACAGGAGGAAGGGGGATGTGGAAGAAAGTTCCCACAGGAGGAAGGCTGATGGGGAAAAAGAGATCCCACAGGGGGAAGGGGGCTGGGGAAGAGAGATCCTACAGGAGGAAGGGGGATGTGGAAGAGAGTTCTCTCAGGAGGAAGGGAGATGGGGAAGAGAGATCCCACTGCAGGTAGGGGCTGGGGAAAGAGAGATCCCACAGGAGGAAGGGGGCTGGGGAAAGAGAGATCCCACAGGAGGAAGGGGGATGGGGAAGAGAGATCGCACAGGGGGAAGGGGGATGTGGAAGGGAGTTCCCTCAGGAGGAAGGGAGATGGGGAAGAGAGATCCTACTGCAGGTAGGGGGATGGGAAAGAGAGATCCCACAGGAGGAAGTGGGATGGGGAAGAGAGATCCCACAGGAGGAAGGGGGATGTCGAAGAAAGTTCCCACAGGAGGAAGGCTGATGGGGAAAAAGAGATCCCACAGGAGGAAGGGGGCTTGGGACGAGAGATCCTACAGGAGGAAGGGGGCTGGGGAAGAGATATCCCACAGGAGGAAGGCTGATGGGGAAGAGAGATCCTACTGCAGGTAGGGGGATGGGAAAGAGAGATCCCACAGGAGGAAGGGGGATGGGGAAGAGAGATCCCACAGGAGGAAGAGGATGCGTAAGAGATATCCCACAGGAGGAAGAGGGCTGGGGAATAGACATCCCACAGGAGGAAGGGGGCTGGGGAAGAGAGATCCCACAGGAGGAAGGGGGATGTGGAAGAAAGTTCCCACAGGAGGAAATAGATGGGAAAAAAGAGATCCCACAGGCGGGAGGGGGATGGGGAAAAGAGATCCCAAAGGAGGAAGGGGGATGGTTGAAGAGAGATCCCACTGGGGGAAGGGGGATGCGGCAGAGAGATCCCTCTGGAGGAAGGGTGATAGGGAAGAAATTTCCGGCAGGAGGAAGTGGATGGGGAAGATAGATCCCACAGTAGGAAGCAGGATCAGGAAGAGAGATCAAACAGGAGGTAGGGGGATGGGGAAGAGAGATCCCACAGGAGGAAGGGGGCTGGGGAAGAGAGATTCCACAGGAGGAAGTGGTCTGGGGAAGAGAGATCCTACAGGAGGAAGGGGGCTGGGGAGAGAGATCCCACAGGAGGAAGGGGGATGGGGAAGAGAGATTCCAAAGGAGGAAGGGGGCTGGGGAGAGAGATCCCACAGGAGGAAGGGGGATGGGGAAGAGAGATTCCACAGGAGGAAGGGGGATGTGGAAGAAAGTTCCCACAGGAGGAAGGATGATGGGGAAAAAGAGATCCCACAGGGGGAAGGGGGCTGGGGAAGAGAGATCCTACAGGAGGAAGGGGGCTGGGGAAAGAGAGATCCCACAGGAGGAAGGGGGATGGGGAAGAGAGATCGCACAGGAGGAAGGGGGATGTCGAAGAAACTTCCCACAGGAGGAAGGCTGATGGGGAAAAAGAGATCCCACAGGAGGAAGGGGGCTTGGGAAGAGAAATCCTACAGGAGGAAGGGGGCTGGGGAAGAGATATCCCACAGGAGGAAGGCTGATGGGCAAAAAGAGATCCCACAGGAGGAAGGGGGCTTGGGACGAGAGATCCTACAGGAGGAAGGGGGCTGGGGAAGAGATATCCCACAGGAGGAAGGCTGATGGGCAAAAAGAGATCCCACAGGAGGAAGGGGGCTTGGGACGAGAAATCCTACAGGAGGAAGGGGGCTGGGGAAGAGAGATTCCACAGGAGGAAGGGGGCTGGGGAGAGAGATCCCACAGGAGGAAGGGGGATGGGGAAGGGAGATCCCACAGGAAAAAGGGGGATGGGGAAGAGAGATCACACAGTAGGAAGGAGAATGGGGAATCGACTTCCCAGAGGAGGAGGGGGATGGGGAAGAGTGATCCCAGTGGAGGAAGTGGATATAGAGAAGAGAGATCCCACAGGCGGAATGGGATGGGAAGAGAGATCCCAGAGGACGAAGGGGATGGGAAAAAGAGATCCCACAGGAGGAAGAGGGATGGGAAAAAGAGATCCCACCGGTGGAATTGGGATGGGGAAAAGAGATACCACAGTTGTAGGGGGATGGGGAAGAGGGATCCCCCGGGAGTAAGTAGAAAGGGGAAGAGAGATCCCACAGGAGGAAGGGGATGGGAAAGAGATATCCCACAGGAGGAAGAGGGATGGGGAAGAGAGATCCCGGAGGCGGAAGTGGACATTGAAGAGAGATCCCGAGGTAGGAAGCTGAATCAGGAAGAGAGATCGAAAGGGAGGAAGGAGATCGGGAAAATAAATATACATGGGGGATGGGTAAAGAGATCCCAAAGCAGGAAGGTTAATGGGTGAGAAACATCCCACAGGAGGGAGAGGATGAGGAAATGAGATCCCGCAGGAAGAAGTGGGATGGGGAGAAGAGATCCCACAGGATTTGGGGGTAATGGTAGGAGAGATCCCACAGGAGGAAGGGGGATAGGAAAGAGAGATCAAACAGGAGTAAGGGGAATGGGGAAGAGGTTCCACAGGAGGAAGGGGGATGGGGAAGAGGTCCCACAGGAGGAAGGGGATGGGGAAGGGAGATCGCACAGGAGGAAGGCGATTGGGAAGAGAGATCACACAGTAGGAAGGAGAATGGGGAAGAGAGATACCACAGGAGGGAGGGGGATGGGGAATAGGTCCAATAGGAGGAAGGCGATAGGGAAGAGCGATCACAGAGTAGGAAGGAGAATGGGGAAGAGAGATCCCACAGGAGGAAGGGGGATGGGAAAGAGAGAAACCACAGGAGGAAGAGGGATGAGGAAGAGAGATCCCACAGGAGAAGGGGAAGGTGAATGGAGTTCCCACAGGAGAATGGGAAGGCGATGAGAGATCCCACAGGAGCAAGATGGGAAGAGAGATCACATAGGAGCAAGGGGGATGGGAAAGAGAGAAACCACAGGAGGAAGAGGGATGCGGCAGAGAGATCCCTCAGGCGAAAGTGTGATAGGGAAGAAATTTCCGGCAGGAGGAACGCGGATGGGGAAGAGAGATCCCACAGTAGGAAGCAGAATCAGGAAGAGAGATCAAACAGGAGGTAGGGGGATGGGGAAGAGAGATCCCACAGGAGAAAGTGGATGGGGAAGAGAGATCCCATAGGAGGAAGCGGGCTGGGGAAGAGAGATTCAACAGGAGGAAGGCAGATGGGGAAAGGAGATCCCACAGGACGAAGGGGGCTGGGGAAGAGAGATCCTACAGGAGGAAGGGGGCTGGGGAAGAGAGATCCTACAGGAGGAAGGGGGCTGGGGAAGAGAGATTCCACAGGAGGAAGTGGTCTGGGGAAGAGAGATCCTACAGGAGGAAGGGGGCTGGGGAGAGAGATCCCACAGGAGGAAGGGGGATGGGGAAGAGAGATTCCAAAGGAGGAAGGGGGCTGGGGAGAGAGATCCCACAGGAGGAAGGGGGATGGGGAAGAGAGATTCCACAGGAGGAAGGGGGATGTGGAAGAAAGTTCCCACAGGAGGAAGGCTGATGGGGAAAAAGAGATCCCACAGGGGGAAGGGGGCTGGGGAAGAGAGATCCTACAGGAGGAAGGGGGATGTGGAAGAGAGTTCTCTCAGGAGGAAGGGAGATGGGGAAGAGAGATCCCACTGCAGGTAGGGGCTGGGGAAAGAGAGATCCCACAGGAGGAAGGGGGCTGGGGAAAGAGAGATCCCACAGGAGGAAGGGGGATGGGGAAGAGAGATCGCACAGGGGGAAGGGGGATGTGGAAGGGAGTTCCCTCAGGAGGAAGGGAGATGGGGAAGAGAGATCCTACTGCAGGTAGGGGGATGGGAAAGAGAGATCCCACAGGAGGAAGTGGGATGGGGAAGAGAGATCCCACAGGAGGAAGGGGGATGTCGAAGAAAGTTCCCACAGGAGGAAGGCTGATGGGGAAAAAGAGATCCCACAGGAGGAAGGGGGCTTGGGACGAGAGATCCTACAGGAGGAAGGGGGCTGGGGAAGAGATATCCCACAGGAGGAAGGCTGATGGGGAAGAGAGATCCTACTGCAGGTAGGGGGATGGGAAAGAGAGATCCCACAGGAGGAAGGGGGATGGGGAAGAGAGATCCCACAGGAGGAAGAGGATGCGTAAGAGATATCCCACAGGAGGAAGAGGGCTGGGGAATAGACATCCCACAGGAGGAAGGGGGCTGGGGAAGAGAGATCCCACAGGAGGAAGGGGGATGTGGAAGAAAGTTCCCACAGGAGGAAATAGATGGGAAAAAAGAGATCCCACAGGCGGGAGGGGGATGGGGAAAAGAGATCCCAAAGGAGGAAGGGGGATGGTTGAAGAGAGATCCCACTGGGGGAAGGGGGATGCGGCAGAGAGATCCCTCTGGAGGAAGGGTGATAGGGAAGAAATTTCCGGCAGGAGGAAGTGGATGGGGAAGATAGATCCCACAGTAGGAAGCAGGATCAGGAAGAGAGATCAAACAGGAGGTAGGGGGATGGGGAAGAGAGATCCCACAGGAGGAAGGGGGCTGGGGAAGAGAGATTCCACAGGAGGAAGTGGTCTGGGGAAGAGAGATCCTACAGGAGGAAGGGGGCTGGGGAGAGAGATCCCACAGGAGGAAGGGGGATGGGGAAGAGAGATTCCAAAGGAGGAAGGGGGCTGGGGAGAGAGATCCCACAGGAGGAAGGGGGATGGGGAAGAGAGATTCCACAGGAGGAAGGGGGATGTGGAAGAAAGTTCCCACAGGAGGAAGGATGATGGGGAAAAAGAGATCCCACAGGGGGAAGGGGGCTGGGGAAGAGAGATCCTACAGGAGGAAGGGGGCTGGGGAAAGAGAGATCCCACAGGAGGAAGGGGGATGGGGAAGAGAGATCGCACAGGAGGAAGGGGGATGTCGAAGAAACTTCCCACAGGAGGAAGGCTGATGGGGAAAAAGAGATCCCACAGGAGGAAGGGGGCTTGGGAAGAGAAATCCTACAGGAGGAAGGGGGCTGGGGAAGAGATATCCCACAGGAGGAAGGCTGATGGGCAAAAAGAGATCCCACAGGAGGAAGGGGGCTTGGGACGAGAGATCCTACAGGAGGAAGGGGGCTGGGGAAGAGATATCCCACAGGAGGAAGGCTGATGGGCAAAAAGAGATCCCACAGGAGGAAGGGGGCTTGGGACGAGAAATCCTACAGGAGGAAGGGGGCTGGGGAAGAGAGATTCCACAGGAGGAAGGGGGCTGGGGAGAGAGATCCCACAGGAGGAAGGGGGATGGGGAAGGGAGATCCCACAGGAAAAAGGGGGATGGGGAAGAGAGATCACACAGTAGGAAGGAGAATGGGGAATCGACTTCCCAGAGGAGGAGGGGGATGGGGAAGAGTGATCCCAGTGGAGGAAGTGGATATAGAGAAGAGAGATCCCACAGGCGGAATGGGATGGGAAGAGAGATCCCAGAGGACGAAGGGGATGGGAAAAAGAGATCCCACAGGAGGAAGAGGGATGGGAAAAAGAGATCCCACCGGTGGAATTGGGATGGGGAAAAGAGATCCCACAGGTGGAATTGGGATGGGGAAAAGAGATACCACAGTTGTAGGGGGATGGGGAAGAGGGATCCCCCGGGAGTAAGTAGAAAGGGGAAGAGAGATCCCACAGGAGGAAGGGGATGGGAAAGAGATATCCCACAGGAGGAAGAGGGATGGGGAAGAGAGATCCCGGAGGCGGAAGTGGACATTGAAGAGAGATCCCGAGGTAGGAAGCTGAATCAGGAAGAGAGATCGAAAGGGAGGAAGGAGATCGGGAAAATAAATATACATGGGGGATGGGTAAAGAGATCCCAAAGCAGGAAGGTTAATGGGTGAGAAACATCCCACAGGAGGGAGAGGATGAGGAAATGAGATCCCGCAGGAAGAAGTGGGATGGGGAGAAGAGATCCCACAGGATTTGGGGGTAATGGTAGGAGAGATCCCACAGGAGGAAGGGGGATAGGAAAGAGAGATCAAACAGGAGTAAGGGGAATGGGGAAGAGGTTCCACAGGAGGAAGGGGGATGGGGAAGAGGTCCCACAGGAGGAAGGGGATGGGGAAGGGAGATCGCACAGGAGGAAGGCGATTGGGAAGAGAGATCACACAGTAGGAAGGAGAATGGGGAAGAGAGATACCACAGGAGGGAGGGGGATGGGGAATAGGTCCAATAGGAGGAAGGCGATAGGGAAGAGCGATCACAGAGTAGGAAGGAGAATGGGGAAGAGAGATCCCACAGGAGGAAGGGGGATGGGAAAGAGAGAAACCACAGGAGGAAGAGGGATGAGGAAGAGAGATCCCACAGGAGAAGGGGAAGGTGAATGGAGTTCCCACAGGAGAATGGGAAGGCGATGAGAGATCCCACAGGAGCAAGATGGGAAGAGAGATCACATAGGAGCAAGGGGGATGGGAAAGAGAGAAACCACAGGAGGAAGAGGGATGCGGCAGAGAGATCCCTCAGGCGAAAGTGTGATAGGGAAGAAATTTCCGGCAGGAGGAACGCGGATGGGGAAGAGAGATCCCACAGTAGGAAGCAGAATCAGGAAGAGAGATCAAACAGGAGGTAGGGGGATGGGGAAGAGAGATCCCACAGGAGAAAGTGGATGGGGAAGAGAGATCCCATAGGAGGAAGCGGGCTGGGGAAGAGAGATTCAACAGGAGGAAGGCAGATGGGGAAAGGAGATCCCACAGGACGAAGGGGGCTGGGGAAGAGAGATCCTACAGGAGGAAGGGGGCTGGGGAAGAGAGATCCTACAGGAGGAAGGGGGCTGGGGAAGAGAGATCCTACAGGAGGAAGGGGGCTGGGGAAGAGAGATCCTACAGGAGGAAGGGGGCTGGGGAGAGAGATCCCACAGGAGGAAGGCGGATTTGGAAAAGATATCCCACAGGAGGAAGGGGGATGGGGAAGAGACATCCCACAGGAGGAAGGGGGATGGGGAAAGGAGATCCCACAGGAGGAAGGGGGATGGGAAATAGAGATCTCACAGGATGAAGGGGATGGGGAAGAGAGATCCCACAGGAGAAGGGGAAGGTGATGAGAGATCCCACAGGAGCAAGATGGGAAGAGAGATCACATAGGAGCAAGGGGGATGGGAAAGAGAGAAACCACAGGAGGAAGAGGGATGGGGAAGAGAGATCCCACAGGAGGAAGGGGGATAGGAAAGCGAGATTTCACAGGAGGAAGGGGGCTGGGGAGAGAGATCCCACAGGAGGAAAGGGGATGGGGAAGAGAGATTCCACAGGAGGAAGGGGGATGTGGAAGAAAGTTCCCACAAGAGGAAGGCTGATGGGGAAAAAGAGATCCCACAGGGGGAAGGGGGCTGGGGAAGAGAGATCCTACAGGAGGAAGGGGGCTGGGGAAGAGAGATCCCACAGGAGGAAGGGGGCTGGGGAAGAGAGATTCCACAGGAGGAAGGGGTCTGGGGAAGAGAGATCCCACAGGAGGAAGGGGGATGGGGAAAGAGATCCCACAGGAGGAAGGGGGATGGGGAAGAGAGATCCCACAGGAGGAAGGGGGCTGGAAAGAAAGATTCCAAAGGAGGAAGGGGGATGGGGAAGAGAGATTCCAAAGGAGGAAGGGGGCTGGGGAGAGAGATCCCACAGGAGGAAGGGGGATGGGGAAGAGAGATTCCACAGGAGGAAGGAGGATGTGGAAGAAAGTTCCCACAGGAGGAAGGCTGATGGGGAAAAAAAGATCCCACAGGAGGAAGGGGGCTGGGGAAGAGAGATCTTACAGGAGGAAGGGGGATGTGGAAGAAAGTTCCCACAGGAGGAAGGCTGATGGGGAAAAAAAGATCCCACAGGAGGAAGGGGGCTGGGGAAGAGAGATCCTACAGGAGGAAGGGGGATGTGGAAGAGAGATCCCACAGGAGGAAGGGGGATGTGGAAGAGAGTTCCCTCAGGAGGAAGGGAGATGGGGAAGAGAGATCCCACTGCAGGTAGGGGCTGGGGAAAGAGAGATCCCACAGGAGGAAGGGGGCTGGGGAAAGAGAGATCCCACAGGAGGAAGGGGGATGGGGAAGAGAGATCCCACAGGAGGAAGGGGGATGTGGAAGAGAGTTCCCTCAGGAGGAAGGGAGATGGGGAAGAGAGATCCTACTGCAGGTAGGGGGATGGGAAAGAGAGATCCCACAGGAGGAAGGGGGATGGGGAAGAGAGATCCCACAGGAGGAAGGGGGATGTGGAAGAAAGTTCCCACAGGAGGAAGGCTGATGGGGAAAAAGAGATCCCACAGGAGGAAGGGGGCTTGGGACGAGAGATCCTACAGGAGGAAGGGGGCCGGGGAAGAGATATCCTACAGGAGGAAGGGGGCTTGGGACGAGAAATCCTACAGGAGGAAGGGGGCTGGGGAAGAGAGATTCCACAGGAGGAAGGGGGCTGGGGAGAGAGATCCCACAGGAGGAAGGGGGATGGGGAAGGGAGATCCCAGAGGACGAAGGGGATGGGAAAAAGAGATCCCACAGGAGGAAGAGGGATGGGAAAAAGAGATCCCACAGGTGGAATTGGGATGGGGAAAAGAGATACCACAGTTGTAGGGGGATGGGGAAGAGAGATCCGACGGGAGTAAGGAGAAAGGGGAATAGAGATCCCACAGGAGGAAGGGGATGGGAAAGAGATATCCCACAGGAGGAAGAGGAATGGGGAAGAGAGATCCCGGAGGCGGAAGTGGACATTGAAGAGTGATCCCGCAGTAGGAAGCTGAATCAGGAAGAGAGATCGAAAGGGAGGAAGGAGATCGGGAAAATAAATATACATGAGGGATGGGTAAAGAGATCCCAAAGCAGGAAGGTTAATGGGTGAGAAACATCCCGCAGGAGGGAGAGGATGAGGAAATGAGATCCCGCAGGAAGAAGTGGGATGGGGAGAAGAGATCCCACAGGATTTGGGGGTAATGGTAGGAGAGATCCCACAGGAGGAAGGGGGATAGGAAAGAGAGATCAAACGGGAGTAAGGGGAATGGGGAAGAGGTCCCACAGGAGGAAGGGGGATGGGGAAGAGGTCCCACAGGAGGAAGGGGATGGGGAAGGGAGATCCCACAGGAGGAAGGCGATTGGGAAGAGAGATCACACAGTAGGAAGGAGAATGGGGAAGAGAGATACCACAGGAGGGAGGGGATGGGGAAAGGAGATCCCACAGGAGGAAGGGGGCTGGGGAAGAGCGATCCTACAGGTGGAAGGGGGCTGGGGAAGAGAGATCCTACAGGAGGAAGGGGGCTGGGGAAGAGAGATCCTACAGGAGGAAGGGGGCGGGGGAGAGAGATCCCACAGGAGGAAGGGGGATGTGGAAAAGATATCCCACAGGAGGAAGAGGGATGGGGAAGAGAGATCCCACAGGAGGAAGGGGGATGGGGAAAGGAGATCCCACAGGAGGAAGGGGGATGGGAAATAGAGATCTCACAGGATGAAGGGGATGGGGAAGAGAGATCCCACAGTAGAAGGGGAAGGTGATGAGAGATCCCACAGGAGCAAGATCGGAAGAGAGATCACATAGGAGCAAGGGGGATGGGAAAGAGAGAAACCACAGGAGGAAGAGGGATGCGGCAGAGAGATCCCTCAGGAGGAAGGGAGATGGGGAAGAGAGATACCACAGGAGGAAGGGGATCCGGAAGAGAATTCCCACAGAAGGAAGGGGGATGGGGAAGAGAGATCCCACAGGAGGAAGGGGGCTGGGGAAGATAGATCCCACAGGAAGGAAGGGATGTGGAACTGAGATCCCGCAGGAGTAAGGAGGATGGGGACGAGATACCACATGGTGAAAGAGATTGGGAAGAGAGATCTCGCAGTCAGAAACAGAATCAGGAAGAGAGATCCCACAGGAGAAGGGGGCAGGGGAAGAGAGATCCCACAGGAGAAGGGGAAGGTGATGAGAGATCCCACAGGAGGAAGAGGGATGCGGCAGTGAGATCCCTCAGGAGAAAGGGTGATAGGGAAGAAATTTCCGGCAGGAGGAAGTGGATGGGGAAGAGAGATCCCAAAGTAGGAAGCAGAATCAGGAAGAGAGATCAAACAGGAGGTAGGGGGATGGGGAAGTGAGATCCCACAGGACGAAGGGGGCTGGGGAAGAGAGATTCCACAGGAGGAAGGGGTCTGGGGAAGAGAGATCCTACAGGAGGAAGGGGAAGGTGAATAGAGATCCCACAGGAGAATGGGAAGGCGATGAGAGATCCCACAGGAGCAAGATGGGAAGAGAGATCACATAGGAGCAAGGGGGATGGGAAAGAGAGAAACCACAGGAGGAAGAGGGATGCGGCAGAGAGATCCCTCAGGCGAAAGTGTGATAGGGAAGAAATTTCCGGCAGGAGGAACGCGGATGGGGAAGAGAGATCCCACAGTAGGAAGCAGAATCAGGAAGAGAGATCAAACAGGAGGTAGGGGGATGGGGAAGAGAGATCCCACAGGAGAAAGTGGATGGGGAAGAGAGATCCCATAGGAGGAAGCGGGCTGGGGAAGAGAGATTCAACAGGAGGAAGGCAGATGGGGAAAGGAGATCCCACAGGACGAAGGGGGCTGGGGAAGAGAGATCCTACAGGAGGAAGGGGGCTGGGGAAGAGAGATCCTACAGGAGGAAGGGGGCTGGGGAAGAGAGATCCTACAGGAGGAAGGGGGCTGGGGAGAGAGATCCCACAGGAGGAAGGCGGATTTGGAAAAGCTATCCCACAGGAGGAAGGGGGATGGGGAAGAGAGATCCCACAGGAGGAAGGGGGATGGGGAAAGGAGATCCCACAGGAGGAAGGGGGATGGGAAATAGAGATCTCACAGGATGAAGGGGATGGGGAAGAGAGATCCCACAGGAGAAGGGGAAGGTGACGAGAGATCCCACAGGAGCAAGATGGGAAGAGAGATCACATAGGAGCAAGGGGGATGGGAAAGAGAGAAACCACAGGAGGAAGAGGGATGGGGAAGAGAGATCCCACAGGAGGAAGGGGATAGGAAAGCGAGATTTCACAGGAGGAAGGGGGCTGGGGAGAGAGATCCCACAGGAGGAACGGGGATGGGGAAGAGAGATTCCACAGGAGGAAGGGGGATGTGGAAAAAGTTCCCACAAGAGGAAGGCTGATGGGGAAAAAGAGATCCCACAGGGGGAAGGGGGCTGGGGAAGAGAGATCCTACAGGAGGAAGGGGGCTGGGGAAGAGAGATCCCACAGGAGGAAGGGGGCTGGGGAAGAGAGATTCCACAGGAGGAAGGGGTCTGGGGAAGAGAGATCCTACAGGAGGAAGGGGGATGGGGAAGAGAGATCCCACAGGAGGAAGGGGGCTGGGGAAAGAGATCCCACAGGAGGAAGGGGGATGGGGAAGAGAGATTCCAAAGGAGGAAGGGGGCTGGGGAGAAAGATCCCACAGGAGGAAGGGGGATGGGGAAGAGAGATTCCAAAGGAGGAAGGGGGCTGGGGAGAGAGATCCCACAGGAGGAAGAGGGATGGGGAAGAGAGATTCCACAGGAGGAAGGAGGATGTGGAAGAAAGTTCCCACAGGAGGAAGGCTGATGGGGAAAAAAAGATGCCACAGGAGGAAGGGGGCTGGGGAAGAGAGATCCTACAGGAGGAAGGGGGATGTGGAAGAAAGTTCCCACAGGAGGAAGGCTGATGGGGAAAAAAAGATCCCACAGGAGGAAGGGGGCTGGGGAAGAGAGATCCTACAGGAGGAAGGGGGATGTGGAAGAGAGATCCCACAGGAGGAAGGGGGATGTGGAAGAGAGTTCCCTCAGGAGGAAGGGAGATGGGGAAGAGAGATCCCACTGCAGGTAGGGGCTGGGGAAAGAGAGATCCCACAGGAGGAAGGGGGCTGGGGAAAGAGAGATCCCACAGGAGGAAGGGGGATGTGGAAGAGAGTTCCCTCAGGAGGAAGGGAGATGGGGAAGAGAGATCCTACTGCAGGTAGGGGGATGGGAAAGAGAGATCCCACAGGAGGAAGGGGGATGGGGAAGAGAGATCCCACAGGAGGAAGGGGGATGTGGATGAAAGTTCCCACAGGAGGAAGGGGGCTGGGGAAGAGATATCCTACAGGAGGAAGGGGGATGTGGAAGAAAGTTCCCACAGGAGGAAGGCTGATGGGGAAAAAAAGATCCCACAGGAGGAAGGGGGCTGGGGAAGAGAGATCCTACAGGAGGAAGGGGGATGTGGAAGAGAGATCCCACAGGAGGAAGGGGGATGTGGAAGAGAGTTCCCTCAGGAGGAAGGGAGATGGGGAAGAGAGATCCCACTGCAGGTAGGGGCTGGGGAAAGAGAGATCCCACAGGAGGAAGGGGGCTGGGGAAAGAGAGATCCCACAGGAGGAAGGTGGATGGGGAAGAGAGATCCCACAGGAGGAAGGGGGATGTGGAAGAGAGTTCCCTCAGGAGGAAGGGAGATGGGGAAGAGAGATCCTACTGCAGGTAGGGGGATGGGAAAGAGAGATCCCACAGGAGGAAGGGGGATGGGGAAGAGAGATCCCACAGGAGGAAGGGGGCTTGGGACGAGAGATCCTACAGGAGGAAGGGGGCTGGGGAAGAGATATCCTACAGGAGGAAGGGGGCTTGGGACGAGAAATCCTACAGGAGGAAGGGGGCTGGGGAAGAGAGATTCCACAGCAGGAAGGGGGCTGGGGAGAGAGATCCCACAGGAGGAAGGGGGATGGGGAAGGGAGATCCCAGAGGACGAAGGGGATGGGAAAAAGAGATCCCACAGGAGGAAGAGGGATGGGAAAAAGAGATCCCACAGGTGGAATTGGGATGGGGAAAAGAGATACCACAGTTGTAGGGGGATGGGGAAGAGAGATCCGACGGGAGTAAGGAGAAAGGGGAATAGAGATCCCACAGGAGGAAGGGGATGGGAAAGAGATATCCCACAGGAGGAAGAGGAATGGGGAAGAGAGATCCCACAGGAGGAAGGGGGATGGGGAAGAGAGATTCCACAGGAGGAAGGAGGATGTGGAAGAAAGTTCCCACAGGAGGAAGGCTGATGGGGAAAAAAAGATCCCACAGGAGGAAGGGGGCTGGGGAAGAGAGATCCTACAGGAGGAAGGGGGATGTGGAAGAAAGTTCCCACAGGAGGAAGGCTGATGGGGAAAAAAAGATCCCACAGGAGGAAGGGGGCTGGGGAAGAGAGATCCTACAGGAGGAAGGGGGATGTGGAAGAGAGATCCCACAGGAGGAAGGGGGATGTGGAAGAGAGTTCCCTCAGGAGGAAGGGAGATGGGGAAGAGAGATCCCACTGCAGGTAGGGGCTGGGGAAAGAGAGATCCCACAGGAGGAAGGGGGCTGGGGAAAGAGAGATCCCACAGGAGGAAGGGGGATGGGGAAGAGAGATCCCACAGGAGGAAGGGGGATGTGGAAGAGAGTTCCCTCAGGAGGAAGGGAGATGGGGAAGAGAGATCCTACTGCAGGTAGGGGGATGGGAAAGAGAGATCCCACAGGAGGAAGGGGGATGGGGAAGAGAGATCCCACAGGAGGAAGGGGGATGTGGAAGAAAGTTCCCACAGGAGGAAGGGGGCTGGGGAAGAGAGATCCTACAGGAGGAAGGGGGATGTGGAAGAAAGTTCCCACAGGAGGAAGGCTGATGGGGAAAAAAAGATCCCACAGGAGGAAGGGGGCTGGGGAAGAGAGATCCTACAGGAGGAAGGGGGATGTGGAAGAGAGATCCCACAGGAGGAAGGGGGATGTGGAAGAGAGTTCCCTCAGGAGGAAGGGAGATGGGGAAGAGAGATCCCACTGCAGGTAGGGGCTGGGGAAAGAGAGATCCCACAGGAGGAAGGGGGCTGGGGAAAGAGAGATCCCACTGGAGGAAGGGGGATGGGGAAGAGAGATCCCACAGGAGGAAGGGGGATGTGGAAGAGAGTTCCCTCAGGAGGAAGGGAGATGGGGAAGAGAGATCCTACTGCAGGTAGGGGGATGGGAAAGAGAGATCCCACAGGAGGAAGGGGGATGGGGAAGAGAGATCCCACAGGAGGAAGGGGGCTTGGGACGAGAGATCCTACAGGAGGAAGGGGGCTGGGGAAGAGATATCCTACAGGAGGAAGGGGGCTTGGGACGAGAAATCCTACAGGAGGAAGGGGGCTGGGGAAGAGAGATTCCACAGGAGGAAGGGGGCTGGGGAGAGAGATCCCACAGGAGGAAGGGGGATGGGGAAGGGAGATCCCAGAGGACGAAGGGGATGGGAAAAAGACATCCCACAGGAGGAAGAGGGATGGGAAAAAGAGATCCCACAGGAGGAAGGGGGCTGGGGAAGAGAGATCCTACAGGAGGAAGGGGGATGTGGAAGAGAGATCCCACAGGAGGAAGGGGGATGTGGAAGAGAGTTCCCTCAGGAGGAAGGGAGATGGGGAAGAGAGATCCCACTGCAGGTAGGGGCTGGGGAAAGAGAGATCCCACAGGAGGAAGGGGGCTGGGGAAAGAGAGATCCCACAGGAGGAAGGGGGATGGGGAAGAGAGATCCCACAGGAGGAAGGGGGATGTGGAAGAGAGTTCCCTCAGGAGGAAGGGAGATGGGGAAGAGAGATCCTACTGCAGGTAGGGGGATGGGAAAGAGAGATCCCACAGGAGGAAGGGGGATGGGGAAGAGAGATCCCACAGGAGGAAGGGGGATGTGGAAGAAAGTTCCCACAGGAGGAAGGGGGCTGGGGAAGAGAGATCCTACAGGAGGAAGGGGGATGTGGAAGAAAGTTCCCACAGGAGGAAGGCTGATGGGGAAAAAAAGATCCCACAGGAGGAAGGGGGCTGGGGAAGAGAGATCCTACAGGAGGAAGGGGGATGTGGAAGAGAGATCCCACAGGAGGAAGGGGGATGTGGAAGAGAGTTCCCTCAGGAGGAAGGGAGATGGGGAAGAGAGATCCCACTGCAGGTAGGGGCTGGGGAAAGAGAGATCCCACAGGAGGAAGGGGGCTGGGGAAAGAGAGATCCCACTGGAGGAAGGGGGATGGGGAAGAGAGATCCCACAGGAGGAAGGGGGATGTGGAAGAGAGTTCCCTCAGGAGGAAGGGAGATGGGGAAGAGAGATCCTACTGCAGGTAGGGGGATGGGAAAGAGAGATCCCACAGGAGGAAGGGGGATGGGGAAGAGAGATCCCACAGGAGGAAGGGGGCTTGGGTCGAGAGATCCTACAGGAGGAAGGGGGCTGGGGAAGAGATATCCTACAGGAGGAAGGGGGCTTGGGACGAGAAATCCTACAGGAGGAAGGGGGCTGGGGAAGAGAGATTCCACAGGAGGAAGGGGGCTGGGGAGAGAGATCCCACAGGAGGAAGGGGGATGGGGAAGGGAGATCCCAGAGGACGAAGGGGATGGGAAAAAGACATCCCACAGGAGGAAGAGGGATGGGAAAAAGAGATCCCACAGGTGGAATTGGGATGGGGAAAAGAGATACCACAGTTGTAGGGGGATGGGGAAGAGAGATCCGACGGGAGTAAGGAGAATGGGGAATAGAGATCCCACAGGAGGAAGGGGATGGGAAAGAGATATCCCACAGGAGGAAGAGGAATGGGGAAGAGAGATCCCGGAGGCGGAAGTGGACATTGAAGAGTGATCCCGCAGTAGGAAGCTGAATCAGGAAGAGAGATCGAAAGGGAGGAAGGAGATCGGGAAAATAAATATACATGGGGGATGGGTAAAGAGATCCCAAAGCAGGAAGGTTAATGGGTGAGAAACATCCCACAGGAGGGAGAGGATGAGGAAATGAGATCCCGCAGGAAGAAGTGGGATGGGGAGAAGAGATCCCACAGGATTTGGGGGTAATGGTAGGAGAGATCCCACAGGAGGAAGGGGGATAGGAAAGAGAGATCAAACGGGAGTAAGGGGAATGGGGAAGAGGTCCCACAGGAGGAAGGGGGATGGGGAAGAGGTCCCACAGGAGGAAGGGGATGGGGAAGGGAGATCCCACAGGAGGAAGGTGATTGGGAAGAGAGATCACACAGTAGGAAGGAGAATGGGGAAGAGAGATACCACAGGAGGGAGGGGGATGGGGAAAGGAGATCCCACAGGAGGAAGGGGGCTGGGGAAGAGCGATCCTACAGGTGGAAGGGGGCTGGGGAAGAGAGATCCTACAGGAGGAAGGGGGCTGGGGAAGAGAGATCCTACAGGAGGAAGGGGGCTGGGGAGAGAGATCCCACAGGAGGAAGGGGGATGTGGAAAAGATATCCCACAGGAGGAAGGGGGATGGGGAAGAGAGATCCCACAGGAGGAAGGGGGATGGGGAAAGGAGATCCCACAGGAGGAAGGGGGATGGGAAATAGAGATCTCACAGGATGAAGGGGATGGGGAAGAGAGATCCCACAGTAGAAGGGGAAGGTGATGAGAGATCCCACAGGAGCAAGATCGGAAGAGAGATCACATAGGAGCAAGGGGGATGGGAAAGAGAGAAACCACAGGAGGAAGAGGGATGCGGCAGAGAGATCCCTCAGGAGGAAGGGAGATGGGGAAGAGAGATACCACAGGAGGAAGGGGATCCGGAAGAGAATTCCCACAGAAGGAAGGGGGATGGGGAAGAGAGATCCCACAGGAGGAAGGGGGCTGGGGAAGATAGATCCCACAGGAAGGAGGGGATGTGGAACTGAGATCCCGCAGGAGTAAGGAGGATGGGGAAGAGATACCACATGGTGAAAGAGATTGGGAAGAGAGATCTCGCAGTCAGAAACAGAATCAGGAAGAGAGATCCCACAGGAGAAGGGGGCAGGGGAAGAGAGATCCCACAGGAGAAGGGGAAGGTGATGAGAGATCCCACAGGAGGAAGAGGGATGCGGCAGTGAGATCCCTCAGGAGAAAGGGTGATAGGGAAGAAATTTCCGGCAGGAGGAAGTGGATGGGGAAGAGAGATCCCAAAGTAGGAAGCAGAATCAGGAAGAGAGATCAAACAGGAGGTAGGGGGATGGGGAAGTGAGATCCCACAGGACGAAGGGGGCTGGGGAAGAGAGATTCCACAGGAGGAAGGGGTCTGGGGAAGAGAGATTCTACAGGAGGAAGGGGAAGGTGAATAGAGATCCCACAGGAGAATGGGAAGGCGATGAGAGATCCCACAGGAGCAAGATGGGAAGAGAGATCACATAGGAGCAAGGGGGATGGGAAAGAGAGAAACCACAGGAGGAAGAGGGTTGCGGCAGAGAGATCCCTCAGGCGAAAGTGTGATAGGGAAGAAATTTCCGGCAGGAGGAACGCGGATGGGGAAGAGAGATCCCACAGTAGGAAGCAGAATCAGGAAGAGAGATCAAACAGGAGGTAGGGGGATGGGGAAGAGAGATCCCACAGGAGAAAGTGGATGGGGAAGAGAGATCCCATAGGAGGAAGCGGGCTGGGGAAGAGAGATTCAACAGGAGGAAGGCAGATGGGGAAAGGAGATCCCACAGGACGAAGGGGGCTGGGGAAGAGAGATCCTACAGGAGGAAGGGGGCTGGGGAAGAGAGATCCTACAGGAGGAAGGGGGCTGGGGAAGAGAGATCCTACAGGAGGAAGGGGGCTGGGGAGAGAGATCCCACAGGAGGAAGGCGGATTTGGAAAAGATATCCCACAGGAGGAAGGGGGATGGGGAAGAGAGATCCCACAGGAGGAAGGGGTATGGGGAAAGGAGATCCCACAGGAGGAAGGGGGATGGGAAATAGAGATCTCACAGGATGAAGGGGATGGGGAAGAGAGATCCCACAGGAGAAGGGGAAGGTGACGAGAGATCCCACAGGAGCAAGATGGGAAGAGAGATCACATAGGAGCAAGGGGGATGCGAAAGAGAGAAACCACAGGAGGAAGAGGGATGGGGAAGAGAGATCCCACAGGAGGAAGGGGGATAGGAAAGCGAGATTTCACAGGAGGAAGGGGGCTGGGGAGAGAGATCCCACAGGAGGAAGGGGGATGGGGAAGAGAGATTCCACAGGAGGAAGGGGGATGGGGAAGAGAGATTCCACAGGAGGAAGGGGGATGTGGAAGAAAGTTCCCACAAGAGGAAGGCTGATGGGGAAAAAGAGATCCCACAGGGGGAAGGGGGCTGGGGAAGAGAGATCCTACAGGAGGAAGGGGGCTGGGGAAGAGAGATCCCACAGGAGGAAGGGGGCTGGGGAAGAGAGATTCCACAGGAGGAAGGGGTCTGGGGAAGAGAGATCCTACAGGAGGAAGGGGGATGGGGAAGAGAGATCTCACAGGAGGAAGGGGGCTGGGGAAAGAGATCCCACAGGAGGAAGGGGGATGGGGAAGAGAGATTCCAAAGGAGGAAGGGGGCTGGGGAGAAAGATCCCACAGGAGGAAGGGGGATGGGGAAGAGAGATTCCAAAGGAGGAAGGGGGCTGGGGAGAGAGATCCCACAGGAGGAAGGGGGATGGGGAAGAGAGATTCCTCAGGAGGAAGGAGGATGTGGAAGAAAGTTCCCACAGGAGGAAGGCTGATGGGGAAAAAAAGATCCCACAGGAGGAAGGGGGCTGGGGAAGAGAGATCCTACAGGAGGAAGGGGGATGTGGAAGAAAGTTCCCACAGGAGGAAGGCTGATGGGGAAAAAAAAATCCCACAGGAGGAAGGGGGCTGGGGAAGAGAGATCCTACAGGAGGAAGGGGGATGTGGAGGAGAGATCCCACAGGAGGAAGGGGGATGTGGAAGAGAGTTCACTCAGGAGGAAGGGAGATGGGGAAGAGAGATCCCACTGCAGGTAGGGGCTGGGGAAAGAGATCCCACAGGAGGAAGGGGGCTGGGGAAAGAGAGATCCCACAGGAGGAAGGGGGATGTGGAAGAGAGTTCCCTCAGGAGGAAGGGAGATGGGGAAGAGAGATCCTACTGCAGGTAGGGGGATGGGAAAGAGAGATCCCACAGGAGGAAGGGGGATGGGGAAGAGAGATCCCACAGGAGGAAGGGGGATGTGGAAGAAAGTTCCCACAGGAGGAAGGCTGATGGGGAAAAAGAGATCCCACAGGAGGAAGGGGGCTTGGGACGAGAGATCCTACAGGAGGAAGGGGGCTGGGGAAGAGATATCCTACAGGAGGAAGGGGGCTTGGGACGAGAAATCCTACAGGAGGAAGGGGGCTGGGGAAGAGAGATTCCACAGGAGGAAGGGGGCTGGGGAGAGAGATCCCACAGGAGGAAGGGGGATGGGGAAGGGAGATCCCAGAGGACGAAGGGGATGGGAAAAAGAGATCCCACAGGAGGAAGAGGGATGGGAAAAAGAGATCCCACAGGTGGAATTGGGATGGGGAAAAGAGATACCACAGTTGTAGGGGGATGGGGAAGAGAGATCCGACGGGAGTAAGGAGAAAGGGGAATAGAGATCCCACAGGAGGAAGGGGATGGGAAAGAGATATCCCACAGGAGGAAGAGGAATGGGGAAGAGAGATCCCGGAGGCGGAAGTGGACATTGAAGAGTGATCCCGCAGTAGGAAGCTGAATCAGGAAGAGAGATCGAAAGGGAGGAAGGAGATCGGGAAAATAAATATACATGGGGGATGGGTAAAGAGATCCCAAAGCAGGAAGGTTAATGGGTGAGAAACATCCCACAGGAGGGAGAGGATGAGGAAATGAGATCCCGCAGGAAGAAGTGGGATGGGGAGAAGAGATCCCACAGGATTTGGGGGTAATGGTAGGAGAGATCCCACAGGAGGAAGGGGGATAGGAAAGAGAGATCAAACGGGAGTAAGGGGAATGGGGAAGAGGTCCCACAGGAGGAAGGGGGATGGGGAAGAGGTCCCACAGGAGGAAGGGGATGGGGAAGGGAGATCCCACAGGAGGAAGGCGATTGGGAAGAGAGATCACACAGTAGGAAGGAGAATGGGGAAGAGAGATACCACAGGAGGGAGGGGGATGGGGAAAGGAGATCCCACAGGAGGAAGGGGGCTGGGGAAGAGCGATCCTACAGGTGGAAGGGGGCTGGGGAAGAGAGATCCTACAGGAGGAAGGGGGCTGGGGAAGAGAGATCCTACAGGAGGAAGGGGGCTGGGGAGAGAGATCCCACAGGAGGAAGGGGGATGTGGAAAAGATATCCCACAGGAGGAAGAGGGATGGGGAAGAGAGATCCCACAGGAGGAAGGGGGATGGGGAAAGGAGATCCCACAGGAGGAAGGGGGATGGGAAATAGAGATCTCACAGGATGAAGGGGATGGGGAAGAGAGATCCCACAGTAGAAGGGGAAGGTGATGAGAGATCCCACAGGAGCAAGATCGGAAGAGAGATCACATAGGAGCAAGGGGGATGGGAAAGAGAGAAACCACAGGAGGAAGAGGGATGCGGCAGAGAGATCCCTCAGGAGGAAGGGAGATGGGGAAGAGAGATACCACAGGAGGAAGGGGATCCGGAAGAGAATTCCCACAGAAGGAAGGGGGATGGGGAAGAGAGATCCCACAGGAGGAAGGGGGCTGGGGAAGATAGATCCCACAGGAAGGAGGGGATGTGGAACTGAGATCCCGCAGGAGTAAGGAGGATGGGGAAGAGATACCACATGGTGAAAGAGATTGGGAAGAGAGATCTCGCAGTCAGAAACAGAATCAGGAAGAGAGATCCCACAGGAGAAGGGGGCAGGGGAAGAGAGATCCCACAGGAGAAGGGGAAGGTGATGAGAGATCCCACAGGAGGAAGAGGGATGCGGCAGTGAGATCCCTCAGGAGAAAGGGTGATAGGGAAGAAATTTCCGGCAGGAGGAAGTGGATGGGGAAGAGAGATCCCAAAGTAGGAAGCAGAATCAGGAAGAGAGATCAAACAGGAGGTAGGGGGATGGGGAAGTGAGATCCCACAGGACGAAGGGGGCTGGGGAAGAGAGATTCCACAGGAGGAAGGGGTCTGGGGAAGAGAGATCCTACAGGAGGAAGGGGGCTGGGGAGAGATATCCCACAGGAGGAAGGGGGATGGGGAAGAGAGATTCCACAGGAGGAAGGGGGCTGGGGAGAGAGATCCCACAGGAGGAAGGGGGATGGGGAAGAGAGATCCCACAGGAGGAAGGGGGATGGGGAAGAGAGATTCCACAGGAGGAAGGGGGATGTGGAAGAAAGTTCCCACAAGAGGAAGGCTCATGGGGAAAAAGAGATCCCACAGGAGGAAGGGGGCTGGGGAAGAGAGATCCTACAGGAGGAAGGGGGATGTGGAAGAGTGATCCCACAGGAGGAATGGGGATGTGGAAGAGAGTTCCCACAGGAGGAAGGGAGATGGGGAAGAGAGATCCCACAGGAGGAAGGGGGATGTGGAAGAGAGTTCCCTCAGGAGGAAGGTAGATGGGGAAGAGAGATCCTACTGCAGGTAGGGGGATGGGAAAGAGAGATCCCACAGGAGGAACGGGGATGGGGAAGAGAGATTCCACAGGAGGAAGGGGGATGTGGAAAGAGATCCCACAGGAGGAAGGCTGATGGGGAAAAAAAGATCCCACAGGAGGAAGGGGGCTGGGGAAGAGAGATCCTACAGGAGGAAGGGGGATGTGGAAGAAAGTTCCCACAGGAGGAAGGCTGATGGGGAAAAAAAGATCCCACAGGAGGAAGGGGGCTGGGGAAGAGAGATCCTACAGGAGGAAGGGGGATGTGGAAGAAAGTTCCCACAGGAGGAAGGCTGATGGGGAAAAAAAGATCCCACAGGAGGAAGGGGGCTGGGGAAGAGAGATCCTACAGGAGGAAGGGGGATGTGGAAGAGAGATCCCACAGGAGGAAGGGGGATGTGGAAGAGAGTTCCCTCAGGAGGAAGGGAGATGGGGAAGAGAGATCCCACTGCAGGTAGGGGCTGGGGAAAGAGAGATCCCACAGGAGGAAGGGGGCTGGGGAAGAGAGATCCCACAGGAGGAAGGGGGATGTGGAAGAGAGTTCCCTCAGGAGGAAGGTAGATGGGAAAGAGAGATCCTACTGCAGGTAGGGGGATGGGAAAGAGAGATCCCACAGGAGGAAGAGGATGCGTAAGAGATATCCCACAGGAGGAAGAGGGATGGGGAATAGACATCCCACAGGAGGAAGGGGGCTGGGGAAGAGAGATCCCACAGGAGGAAGGGGGATGTGGAAGAAAGTTCCCACAGGAGGAAATAGATGGGAAAAAAGAGATCCCACAGGCGGGAGGGGGATGGGGAAAAGAGATCCCAAAGGAGGAAGGGGGATGGTTGAAGAGAGATCCCACAGGGGGAAGGGGGATGCGGCAGAGAGATCCCTCAGAAGGAAGGGTGATAGGGAAGAAATTTCCGGCAGGAGGAAGTGAATGGGGAAGAGAGATCCCACAGTAGGAAGCAGAATCAGGAAGAGAGATCAAACAGGAGGAAGGGGGCTGGGGAAGAGAGATTCCACAGGAGGAAGTGGTCTGGGGAAGAGAGATCCTACAGGAGGAAGGGGGCTGGGGAGAGAGATCCCACAGGAGGAAGGGGGATGGGGGAAGCGAGATTCCAAAGGAGGAAGGGGGCTGGGGAGAGAGATCCTACAGGAGGAAGTGGGATGTGGAAGAAAGTTCCCACAGGAGGAAGGCTGATGGGGAAAAAGAGATCCCACAGGAGGAAGGGGGCTTGGGACGAGAGATCCTACAGGAGGAAGGGGGCTGGGGAGAGAGATCCCACAGGAGGAAGGGGGATGTGGAAAAGATATCCCACAGGAGGAAGAGGGATGGGGAAGAGAGATCCCACAGGAGGAAGGGGGATGGGGAAAGGAGATCCCACAGGAGGAAGGGGGATGGGAAATAGAGATCTCACAGGATGAAGGGGATGGGGAAGAGAGATCCCACAGTAGAAGGGGAAGGTGATGAGAGATCCCACAGGAGCAAGATCGGAAGAGAGATCACATAGGAGCAAGGGGGATGGGAAAGAGAGAAACCACAGGAGGAAGAGGGATGCGGCAGAGAGATCCCACAGGAGGAAGGGAGATGGGGAAGAGAGATACCACAGGAGGAAGGGGATCCGGAAGAGAATTCCCACAGAAGGAAGGGGGATGGGGAAGAGAGATCCCAAAGTAGGAAGCAGAATCAGGAAGAGAGATCAAACAGGAGGTAGGGGGATGGGGAAGTGAGATCCCACAGTAGAAGGGGAAGGTGATGAGAGATCCCACAGGAGCAAGATCGGAAGAGAGATCACATAGGAGCAAGGGGGATGGGGAAGAGAGATACCACAGGAGGAAGGGGATCCGGAAGAGAATTCCCACAGAAGGAAGGGGGATGGGGAAGAGAGATCCCACAGGAGGAAGGGGGATGGGGAAGAGAGATCCCACAGGAAGGAGGGGATGTGGAACTGAGATCCCGCAGGAGTAAGGAGGATGGGGAAGAGATACCACATGGTGAAAGAGATTGGGAAGAGAGATCTCGCAGTCAGAAACAGAATCAGGAAGAGAGATCCCACAGGAGAAGGGGGCAGGGGAAGAGAGATCCCACAGGAGAAGGGGAAGGTGATGAGAGATCCCACAGGAGGAAGAGGGATGCGGCAGTGAGATCCCTCAGGAGAAAGGGTGATAGGGAAGAAATTTCCGGCAGGAGGAAGTGGATGGGGAAGAGAGATCCCAAAGTAGGAAGCAGAATCAGGAAGAGAGATCAAACAGGAGGAAGGGGGATGGGGAAGAGAGATCCCACAGGAAGGAGGGGATGTGGAACTGAGATCCCGCAGGAGTAAGGAGGATGGGGAAGAGATACCACATGGTGAAAGAGATTGGGAAGAGAGATCTCGCAGTCAGAAACAGAATCAGGAAGAGAGATCCCACAGGAGAAGGGGGCAGGGGAAGAGAGATCCCACAGGAGAAGGGGAAGGTGATGAGAGATCCCACAGGAGGAAGAGGGATGCGGCAGTGAGATCCCTCAGGAGAAAGGGTGATAGGGAAGAAATTTCCGGCAGGAGGAAGTGGATGGGGAAGAGAGATCCCAAAGTAGGAAGCAGAATCAGGAAGAGAGATCAAACAGGAGGTAGGGGGATGGGGAAGAGAGATCCCACAGTAGAAGGGGAAGGTGATGAGAGATCCCACAGGAGCAAGATCGGAAGAGAGATCACATAGGAGCAAGGGGGATGGGGAAGAGAGATACCACAGGAGGAAGGGGATCCGGAAGAGAATTCCCACAGAAGGAAGGGGGATGGGGAAGAGAGATCCCACAGGAGGAAGGGGGCTGGGGAAGATAGATCCCACAGGAAGGAGGGGATGTGGAACTGAGATCCCGCAGGAGTAAGGAGGATGGGGAAGAGATACCACATGGTGAAAGAGATTGGGAAGAGAGATCTCGCAGTCAGAAACAGAATCAGGAAGAGAGATCCCACAGGAGAAGGGGGCAGGGGAAGAGAGATCCCACAGGAGAAGGGGAAGGTGATGAGAGATCCCACAGGAGGAAGAGGGATGCGGCAGTGAGATCCCTCAGGAGAAAGGGTGATAGGGAAGAAATTTCCGGCAGGAGGAAGTGGATGGGGAAGAGAGATCCCAAAGTAGGAAGCAGAATCAGGAAGAGAGATCAAACAGGAGGTAGGGGGATGGGGAAGTGAGATCCCACAGGACGAAGGGGGCTGGGGAAGAGAGATTCCACAGGAGGAAGGGGTCTGGGGAAGAGAGATCCTACAGGAGGAAGGGGGCTGGGGAGAGATATCCCACAGGAGGAAGGGGGATGGGGAAGAGAGATTCCACAGGAGGAAGGGGGCTGGGGAGAGAGATCCCACAGGAGGAAGGGGGATGGGGAAGAGAGATCCCACAGGAGGAAGGGGGATGGGGAAGAGAGATTCCACAGGAGGAAGGGGGATGTGGAAGAAAGTTCCCACAAGAGGAAGGCTCATGGGGAAAAAGAGATCCCACAGGAGGAAGGGGGCTGGGGAAGAGAGATCCTACAGGAGGAAGGGGGATGTGGAAGAGTGATCCCACAGGAGGAATGGGGATGTGGAAGAGAGTTCCCACAGGAGGAAGGGAGATGGGGAAGAGAGATCCCACAGGAGGAAGGGGGATGTGGAAGAGAGTTCCCTCAGGAGGAAGGTAGATGGGGAAGAGAGATCCTACTGCAGGTAGGGGGATGGGAAAGAGAGATCCCACAGGAGGAACGGGGATGGGGAAGAGAGATTCCACAGGAGGAAGGGGGATGTGGAAAGAGATCCCACAGGAGGAAGGGGGATGGGGAAGAGAGATTCCAAAAGAGGAAGGGGGCTGGGGAGAAAGATCCCACAGGAGGAAGGGGGATGGGGAAGAGAGATTCCAAAGGAGGAAGGGGGCTGGGGAGAGAGATCCCACAGGAGGAAGGGGGATGGGGAAGAGAGATTCCACAGGAGGAAGGAGGATGTGGAAGAAAGTTCCCACAGGAGGAAGGCTGATGGGGAAAAAAAGATCCCACAGGAGGAAGGGGGCTGGGGAAGAGAGATCCTACAGGAGGAAGGGGGATGTGGAAGAAAGTTCCCACAGGAGGAAGGCTGATGGGGAAAAAAAGATCCCACAGGAGGAAGGGGGCTGGGGAAGAGAGATCCTACAGGAGGAAGGGGGATGTGGAAGAGAGATCCCACAGGAGGAAGGGGGATGTGGAAGAGAGTTCCCTCAGGAGGAAGGGAGATGGGGAAGAGAGATCCCACTGCAGGTAGGGGCTGGGGAAAGAGAGATCCCACAGGAGGAAGGGGGATGTGGAAGAGAGTTCCCTCAGGAGGAAGGGAGATGGGGAAGAGAGATCCTACTGCAGGTAGGGGGATGGGAAAGAGAGATCCCACAGGAGGAAGGGGGATGGGGAACAGAGATCCCACAGGAGGAAGGGGGCTGGGGAAGATAGATCCCACAGGAAGGAGGGGATGTGGAACTGAGATCCCGCAGGAGTAAGGAGGATGGGGAAGAGATACCACATGGTGAAAGAGATTGGGAAGAGAGATCTCGCAGTCAGAAACAGAATCAGGAAGAGAGATCCCACAGGAGAAGGGGGCAGGGGAAGAGAGATCCCACAGGAGAAGGGGAAGGTGATGAGAGATCCCACAGGAGGAAGAGGGATGCGGCAGTGAGATCCCTCAGGAGAAAGGGTGATAGGGAAGAAATTTCCGGCAGGAGGAAGTGGATGGGGAAGAGAGATCCCAAAGTAGGAAGCAGAATCAGGAAGAGAGATCAAACAGGAGGTAGGGGGATGGGGAAGAGAGATCCCACAGTAGAAGGGGAAGGTGATGAGAGATCCCACAGGAGCAAGATCGGAAGAGAGATCACATAGGAGCAAGGGGGATGGGGAAGAGAGATACCACAGGAGGAAGGGGATCCGGAAGAGAATTCCCACAGAAGGAAGGGGGATGGGGAAGAGAGATCCCACAGGAGGAAGGGGGCTGGGGAAGATAGATCCCACAGGAAGGAGGGGATGTGGAACTGAGATCCCACAGGAGTAAGGAGGATGGGGAAGAGATACCACATGGTGAAAGAGATTGGGAAGAGAGATCTCGCAGTCAGAAACAGAATCAGGAAGAGAGATCCCACAGGAGAAGGGGGCAGGGGAAGAGAGATCCCACAGGAGAAGGGGAAGGTGATGAGAGATCCCACAGGAGGAAGAGGGATGCGGCAGTGAGATCCCTCAGGAGAAAGGGTGATAGGGAAGAAATTTCCGGCAGGAGGAAGTGGATGGGGAAGAGAGATCCCAAAGTAGGAAGCAGAATCAGGAAGAGAGATCAAACAGGAGGTAGGGGGATGGGGAAGTGAGATCCCACAGGACGAAGGGGGCTGGGGAAGAGAGATTCCACAGGAGGAAGGGGTCTGGGAAAGAGAGATCCTACAGGAGGAAGGGGGCTGGGGAGAGATATCCCACAGGAGGAAGGGGGATGGGGAAGAGAGATTCCACAGGAGGAAGGGGGCTGGGGAGAGAGATCCCACAGGAGGAAGGGGGATGGGGAAGAGAGATCCCACAGGAGGAAGGGGGATGGGGAAGAGAGATTCCACAGGAGGAAGGGGGATGTGGAAGAAAGTTCCCACAAGAGGAAGGCTCATGGGGAAAAAGAGATCCCACAGGAGGAAGGGGGCTGGGGAAGAGAGATCCTACAGGAGGAAGGGGGATGTGGAAGAGTGATCCCACAGGAGGAATGGGGATGTGGAAGAGAGTTCCCACAGGAGGAAGGGAGATGGGGAAGAGAGATCCCACAGGAGGAAGGGGGATGTGGAAGAGAGTTCCCTCAGGAGGAAGGTAGATGGGGAAGAGAGATCCTACTGCAGGTAGGGGGATGGGAAAGAGAGATCCCACAGGAGGAACGGGGATGGGGAAGAGAGATTCCACAGGAGGAAGGGGGATGTGGAAAGAGATCCCACAGGAGGAAGGGGGCTGGGGAGAGAGATCCCACAGGAGGAAGGGGGATGGGGAAGCGAGATTCCAAAGGAGGAACCGGGCTGGGGAGAGAGATCCCACAGGAGGAAGTGGGATGTGGAAGAAAGTTCCCACAGGAGGAAGGCTGATGGGGAAAAAGAGATCCCACAGGAGGAAGGGGGCTTGGGACGAGAGATCCTACAGGAGGAAGGGGGCTGGGGAGAGAGATCCCACAGGAGGAAGGGGGATGTGGAAAAGATATCCCACAGGAGGAAGAGGGATGGGGAAGAGAGATCCCACAGGAGGAAGGGGGATGGGGAAAGGAGATCCCACAGGAGGAAGGGGGATGGGAAATAGAGATCTCACAGGATGAAGGGGATGGGGAAGAGAGATCCCACAGTAGAAGGGGAAGGTGATGAGAGATCCCACAGGAGCAAGATCGGAAGAGAGATCACATAGGAGCAAGGGGGATGGGAAAGAGAGAAACCACAGGAGGAAGAGGGATGCGGCAGAGAGATCCCACAGGAGGAAGGGAGATGGGGAAGAGAGATACCACAGGAGGAAGGGGATCCGGAAGAGAATTCCCACAGAAGGAAGGGGGATGGGGAAGAGAGATCCCAAAGTAGGAAGCAGAATCAGGAAGAGAGATCAAACAGGAGGTAGGGGGATGGGGAAGTGAGATCCCACAGTAGAAGGGGAAGGTGATGAGAGATCCCACAGGAGCAAGATCGGAAGAGAGATCACATAGGAGCAAGGGGGATGGGGAAGAGAGATACCACAGGAGGAAGGGGATCCGGAAGAGAATTCCCACAGAAGGAAGGGGGATGGGGAAGAGAGATCCCACAGGAGGAAGGGGGATGGGGAAGAGAGATCCCACAGGAAGGAGGGGATGTGGAACTGAGATCCCGCAGGAGTAAGGAGGATGGGGAAGAGATACCACATGGTGAAAGAGATTGGGAAGAGAGATCTCGCAGTCAGAAACAGAATCAGGAAGAGAGATCCCACAGGAGAAGGGGGCAGGGGAAGAGAGATCCCACAGGAGAAGGGGAAGGTGATGAGAGATCCCACAGGAGGAAGAGGGATGCGGCAGTGAGATCCCTCAGGAGAAAGGGTGATAGGGAAGAAATTTCCGGCAGGAGGAAGTGGATGGGGAAGAGAGATCCCAAAGTAGGAAGCAGAATCAGGAAGAGAGATCAAACAGGAGGAAGGGGGATGGGGAAGAGAGATCCCACAGGAAGGAGGGGATGTGGAACTGAGATCCCGCAGGAGTAAGGAGGATGGGGAAGAGATACCACATGGTGAAAGAGATTGGGAAGAGAGATCTCGCAGTCAGAAACAGAATCAGGAAGAGAGATCCCACAGGAGAAGGGGGCAGGGGAAGAGAGATCCCACAGGAGAAGGGGAAGGTGATGAGAGATCCCACAGGAGGAAGAGGGATGCGGCAGTGAGATCCCTCAGGAGAAAGGGTGATAGGGAAGAAATTTCCGGCAGGAGGAAGTGGATGGGGAAGAGAGATCCCAAAGTAGGAAGCAGAATCAGGAAGAGAGATCAAACAGGAGGTAGGGGGATGGGGAAGAGAGATCCCACAGTAGAAGGGGAAGGTGATGAGAGATCCCACAGGAGCAAGATCGGAAGAGAGATCACATAGGAGCAAGGGGGATGGGGAAGAGAGATACCACAGGAGGAAGGGGATCCGGAAGAGAATTCCCACAGAAGGAAGGGGGATGGGGAAGAGAGATCCCACAGGAGGAAGGGGGCTGGGGAAGATAGATCCCACAGGAAGGAGGGGATGTGGAACTGAGATCCCGCAGGAGTAAGGAGGATGGGGAAGAGATACCACATGGTGAAAGAGATTGGGAAGAGAGATCTCGCAGTCAGAAACAGAATCAGGAAGAGAGATCCCACAGGAGAAGGGGGCAGGGGAAGAGAGATCCCACAGGAGAAGGGGAAGGTGATGAGAGATCCCACAGGAGGAAGAGGGATGCGGCAGTGAGATCCCTCAGGAGAAAGGGTGATAGGGAAGAAATTTCCGGCAGGAGGAAGTGGATGGGGAAGAGAGATCCCAAAGTAGGAAGCAGAATCAGGAAGAGAGATCAAACAGGAGGTAGGGGGATGGGGAAGTGAGATCCCACAGGACGAAGGGGGCTGGGGAAGAGAGATTCCACAGGAGGAAGGGGTCTGGGGAAGAGAGATCCTACAGGAGGAAGGGGGCTGGGGAGAGATATCCCACAGGAGGAAGGGGGATGGGGAAGAGAGATTCCACAGGAGGAAGGGGGCTGGGGAGAGAGATCCCACAGGAGGAAGGGGGATGGGGAAGAGAGATCCCACAGGAGGAAGGGGGATGGGGAAGAGAGATTCCACAGGAGGAAGGGGGATGTGGAAGAAAGTTCCCACAAGAGGAAGGCTCATGGGGAAAAAGAGATCCCACAGGAGGAAGGGGGCTGGGGAAGAGAGATCCTACAGGAGGAAGGGGGATGTGGAAGAGTGATCCCACAGGAGGAATGGGGATGTGGAAGAGAGTTCCCACAGGAGGAAGGGAGATGGGGAAGAGAGATCCCACAGGAGGAAGGGGGATGTGGAAGAGAGTTCCCTCAGGAGGAAGGTAGATGGGGAAGAGAGATCCTACTGCAGGTAGGGGGATGGGAAAGAGAGATCCCACAGGAGGAACGGGGATGGGGAAGAGAGATTCCACAGGAGGAAGGGGGATGGGGAAGAGAGATTCCAAAAGAGGAAGGGGGCTGGGGAGAAAGATCCCACAGGAGGAAGGGGGATGGGGAAGAGAGATTCCAAAGGAGGAAGGGGGCTGGGGAGAGAGATCCCACAGGAGGAAGGGGGATGGGGAAGAGAGATTCCACAGGAGGAAGGAGGATGTGGAAGAAAGTTCCCACAGGAGGAAGGCTGATGGGGAAAAAAAGATCCCACAGGAGGAAGGGGGCTGGGGAAGAGAGATCCTACAGGAGGAAGGGGGATGTGGAAGAAAGTTCCCACAGGAGGAAGGCTGATGGGGAAAAAAAGATCCCACAGGAGGAAGGGGGCTGGGGAAGAGAGATCCTACAGGAGGAAGGGGGATGTGGAAGAGAGATCCCACAGGAGGAAGGGGGATGTGGAAGAGAGTTCCCTCAGGAGGAAGGGAGATGGGGAAGAGAGATCCCACTGCAGGTAGGGGCTGGGGAAAGAGAGATCCCACAGGAGGAAGGGGGATGTGGAAGAGAGTTCCCTCAGGAGGAAGGGAGATGGGGAAGAGAGATCCTACTGCAGGTAGGGGGATGGGAAAGAGAGATCCCACAGGAGGAAGGGGGATGGGGAACAGAGATCCCACAGGAGGAAGGGGGCTGGGGAAGATAGATCCCACAGGAAGGAGGGGATGTGGAACTGAGATCCCGCAGGAGTAAGGAGGATGGGGAAGAGATACCACATGGTGAAAGAGATTGGGAAGAGAGATCTCGCAGTCAGAAACAGAATCAGGAAGAGAGATCCCACAGGAGAAGGGGGCAGGGGAAGAGAGATCCCACAGGAGAAGGGGAAGGTGATGAGAGATCCCACAGGAGGAAGAGGGATGCGGCAGTGAGATCCCTCAGGAGAAAGGGTGATAGGGAAGAAATTTCCGGCAGGAGGAAGTGGATGGGGAAGAGAGATCCCAAAGTAGGAAGCAGAATCAGGAAGAGAGATCAAACAGGAGGTAGGGGGATGGGGAAGAGAGATCCCACAGTAGAAGGGGAAGGTGATGAGAGATCCCACAGGAGCAAGATCGGAAGAGAGATCACATAGGAGCAAGGGGGATGGGGAAGAGAGATACCACAGGAGGAAGGGGATCCGGAAGAGAATTCCCACAGAAGGAAGGGGGATGGGGAAGAGAGATCCCACAGGAGGAAGGGGGCTGGGGAAGATAGATCCCACAGGAAGGAGGGGATGTGGAACTGAGATCCCACAGGAGTAAGGAGGATGGGGAAGAGATACCACATGGTGAAAGAGATTGGGAAGAGAGATCTCGCAGTCAGAAACAGAATCAGGAAGAGAGATCCCACAGGAGAAGGGGGCAGGGGAAGAGAGATCCCACAGGAGAAGGGGAAGGTGATGAGAGATCCCACAGGAGGAAGAGGGATGCGGCAGTGAGATCCCTCAGGAGAAAGGGTGATAGGGAAGAAATTTCCGGCAGGAGGAAGTGGATGGGGAAGAGAGATCCCAAAGTAGGAAGCAGAATCAGGAAGAGAGATCAAACAGGAGGTAGGGGGATGGGGAAGTGAGATCCCACAGGACGAAGGGGGCTGGGGAAGAGAGATTCCACAGGAGGAAGGGGTCTGGGGAAGAGAGATCCTACAGGAGGAAGGGGGCTGGGGAGAGATATCCCACAGGAGGAAGGGGGATGGGGAAGAGAGATTCCACAGGAGGAAGGGGGCTGGGGAGAGAGATCCCACAGGAGGAAGGGGGATGGGGAAGAGAGATCCCACAGGAGGAAGGGGGATGGGGAAGAGAGATTCCACAGGAGGAAGGGGGATGTGGAAGAAAGTTCCCACAAGAGGAAGGCTCATGGGGAAAAAGAGATCCCACAGGAGGAAGGGGGCTGGGGAAGAGAGATCCTACAGGAGGAAGGGGGATGTGGAAGAGTGATCCCACAGGAGGAATGGGGATGTGGAAGAGAGTTCCCACATGAGGAAGGGAGATGGGGAAGAGAGATCCCACAGGAGGAAGGGGGATGTGGAAGAGAGTTCCCTCAGGAGGAAGGTAGATGGGGAAGAGAGATCCTACTGCAGGTAGGGGGATGGGAAAGAGAGATCCCACAGGAGGAACGGGGATGGGGAAGAGAGATTCCACAGGAGGAAGGGGGATGTGGAAAGAGATCCCACAGGAGGAAGGGGGATGGGGAAGAGAGATTCCAAAAGAGGAAGGGGGCTGGGGAGAAAGATCCCACAGGAGGAAGGGGGATGGGGAAGAGAGATTCCAAAGGAGGAAGGGGGCTGGGGAGAGAGATCCCACAGGAGGAAGGGGGATGGGGAAGAGAGATTCCACAGGAGGAAGGAGGATGTGGAAGAAAGTTCCCACAGGAGGAAGGCTGATGGGGAAAAAAAGATCCCACAGGAGGAAGGGGGCTGGGGAAGAGAGATCCTACAGGAGGAAGGGGGATGTGGAAGAAAGTTCCCACAGGAGGAAGGCTGATGGGGAAAAAAAGATCCCACAGGAGGAAGGGGGCTGGGGAAGAGAGATCCTACAGGAGGAAGGGGGATGTGGAAGAGAGATCCCACAGGAGGAAGGGGGATGTGGAAGAGAGTTCCCTCAGGAGGAAGGGAGATGGGGAAGAGAGATCCCACTGCAGGTAGGGGCTGGGGAAAGAGAGATCCCACAGGAGGAAGGGGGATGTGGAAGAGAGTTCCCTCAGGAGGAAGGGAGATGGGGAAGAGAGATCCTACTGCAGGTAGGGGGATAGGAAAGAGAGATCCCACAGGAGGAAGGGGGATGGGGAAGAGAGATCCCACAGGAGGAAGGGGGATGTGGAAGAAAGTTCCCACAGGAGGAAGGCTGATGGGGAAAAAGAGATCCCACAGGAGGAAGGGGGCTTGGGACGAGAGATCCTACAGGAGGAAGGGGGCTGGGGAAGAGATATCCCACAGGAGGAAGGCTGATGGGCAAAAAGAGATCCCACAGGAGGAAGGGGGCTTGGGACGAGAAATCCTACAGGAGGAAGGGGGCTGGGGAGAGAGATCCCACAGGAGGAAGGGGGATGGGGAAGGGAGATCCCAGAGGACGAAGGGGATGGGAAAAAGAGATCCCACAGGAGGAAGAGGGATGGGAAAAAGAGATCCCACAGGTGGAATTGGGATGGGGAAAAGAGATACCACAGTTGTAGGGGGATGGGGAAGAGAGATCCGACGGGAGTAAGGAGAAAGGGGAATAGAGATCCCACAGGAGGAAGGGGATGGGAAAGAGATATCCCACAGGAGGAAGAGGAATGGGGAAGAGAGATCCCGGAGGCGGAAGTGGACATTGAAGAGTGATCCCGCAGTAGGAAGCTGAATCAGGAAGAGAGATCGAAAGGGAGGAAGGAGATCCGGAAAATAAATATACATGGGGGATGGGTAAAGAGATCCCAAAGCAGGAAGGTTAATGGGTGAGAAACATCCCACAGGAGGGAGAGGATGAGGAAATGAGATCCCGCAGGAAGAAGTGGGATGGGGAGAAGAGATCCCACAGGATTTGGGGGTAATGGTAGGAGAGATCCCACAGGAGGAAGGGGGATAGGAAAGAGAGATCAAACGGGAGTAAGGGGAATGGGGAAGAGCTCCCACAGGAGGAAGGGGGATGGGGAAGAGGTCCCACAGGAGGAAGGGGATGGGGAAGAGAGATACCACAGGAGGAAGGGGATCCGGAAGAGAATTCCCACAGAAGGAAGGGGGATGGGGAAGAGAGATCCCACAGGAGGAAGGGGGCTGGGGAAGATAGATCCCACAGGAAGGAGGGGATGTGGAACTGAGATCCCGCAGGAGTAAGGAGGATGGGGAAGAGATACCACATGGTGAAAGAGATTGGGAAGAGAGATCTCGCAGTCAGAAACAGAATCAGGAAGAGAGATCCCACAGGAGAAGGGGGCAGGGGAAGAGAGATTCCACAGGAGAAGGGGAAGGTGATGAGAGATCCCAGAGGAGCAAGATGGGAAGAGATATCCCACAGGAGGAAGAGGGATGGGGAATAGACATCCCACAGGAGGAAGGGGGCTGGGGAAGAGAGATCCCACAGGAGGAAGGGGGATGTGGAAGAAAGTTCCCACAGGAGGAAATAGATGGGAAAAAAGAGATCCCACAGGCGGGAGGGGGATGGGGAAAAGAGATCCCAAAGGAGGATGGGGGATGGTTGAAGAGAGATCCCACAGGGGGAAGGGGGATGCGGCAGAGAGATCCCTCAGGCGAAAGTGTGATAGGGAAGATATTTCCGGCAGGAGGAAGTGAATGGGGAAGAGAGATCCCACAGTAGGAAGCAGAATCAGGAAGAGAGATCAAACAGGAGGAAGGGGGCTGGGGAAGAGAGATTCCACAGGAGGAAGTGGTCTGGGGAAGAGAGATCCTACAGGAGGAAGGGGGCTGGGGAGAGAGATCCCACAGGAGGAAGGGGGATGGGGAAGAGAGATTCCAAAGGAGGAAGGGGGCTGGGGAGAGAGATCCCACAGGAGGAAGTGGGATGTGGAAGAAAGTTCCCACAGGAGGAAGGCTGATGGGGAAAAAGAGATCCCACAGGAGGAAGGGGGCTTGGGACGAGAGATCCTACAGGAGGAAGGGGGCTGGGGAAGAGATATCCCACAGGAGGAAGGGGGCTTGGGACGAGAGATCCTACAGGAGGAAGGGGGCTGGGGAAGAGATATCCCACAGGAGGAAGGCTGATGGGCAAAAAGAGATCCCACAGGAGGAAGGGGGCTTGGGACGAGAAATCCTACAGTAGGAAGGGGGCTGGGGAAGAGAGATTCCACAGGAGGAAGGGGGATGGGGAAGGGAGATCCCACAGGAAAAAGGGGGATGGGGAAGAGAGATCACACAGTAGGAAGAAGAATGGGGAATCGACTTCCCAGAGGAGGAGGGGGATGGGGAAGAGTGATCCCAGTGGAGGAAGTGGTTATAGAGAAGAGAGATCCTACAGGCGGAATGGGATGGGAAGTGAGATCCCAGAGGACGAAGGGGATGGGAAAAAGAGATCCCACAGGAGGAAGAGGGATGGGAAAAAGAGATCCCACAGGTGGAATTGGGATGGGGAAAAGAGATACCACAGTTGTAGGGGGATGGGGAAGAGGGATCCCACGGGAGTAAGGAGAAAGGGGAAGAGAGATCCCACAGGAGGAAGGGGATGGGAAAGAGATATCCCACAGGAGGAAGAGGGATGGGGAAGAGAGATCCCGGAGGCGGAAGTGGACATTGAAGAGAGATCCCGAGGTAGGAAGCTGAATCAGGAAGAGAGATCGAAAGGGAGGAAGAAGATCGGGAAAATAAATATACATGGGGGATGGGTAAAGAGATCCCAAAGCAGGAAGGTTAATGGGTGAGAAACATCCCACAGGAGGGAGAGGATGAGGAAATGAGATCCCGCAGGAAGAAGTGGGATGGGGAGAAGAGATCCCACAGGATTTGGGGGTAATGGTAGGAGAGATCCCACAGGAGGAAGGGGGATAGGAAAGAGAGATCAAACAGGAGTAAGTGAATGGGGAAGAGGTCCCACAGGAGGAAGGGCGATGGGGAAGAGGTCCCACAGGAGGAAGGGGATGGGGAAGGGAGAACCCACAGGAGGAAGGCGATTGGGAAGAGAGATCACTCAGTAGGAAGGAGAATGGGGAAGAGAGATACCACAGGAGGGAGGGGGATGGGGAATAGGTCCAATAGGAGGAAGGCGATAGGGAAGAGCGATCACAGAGTAGGAAGGAGAATGGGGAAGAGAGATCCCACAGGAGGAAGGGGGATGGGAAAGAGAGAAACCACAGGAGGAAGAGGGATGAGGAAGAGAGATCCCACAGGAGAAGGGGAAGGTGAATAGAGATCCCACAGGAGAATGGGAAGGCGATGAGAGATCCCACAGGAGCAAGATGGGAAGAGAGATCACATAGGAGCAAGGGGGATGGGAAAGAGAGAAACCACAGGAGGAAGAGGGATGCGGCAGAGAGATCCCTCAGGCGAAAGTGTGATAGGGAAGAAATTTCCGGCAGGAGGATCGCGGATGGGGAAGAGAGATCCCACAGTAGGAAGCAGAATCAGGAAGAGAGATCAAACAGGAGGTAGGGGGATGGGGAAGAGAGATCCCACAGGAGAAAGTGGATGGGGAAAAGAGATCCCAAAGGAGGAAGGGGGATGGGGAAGAGAGATCCCAGAGGAGGAAGGGGGCTGGGGAAGAGAGATTCAACAGGAGGAAGGCTGATGGGGAAAGGAGATCCCACAGGAGGAAGGGGGCTGGGGAAGAGAGATCCTACAGGAGGAAGGGGGCTGGGGAAGAGAGATCCTACAGGAGGAAGGGGGCTGGGGAAGAGAGATCCTACAGGAGGAAGGGGGCTGGGGAAGAGAGATCCTACAGGAGGAAGGGGGCTGGGGAGAGAGATCCCACAGGAGGAAGGGGGATGTGGAAAAGATATCCCACAGGAGGAAGGGGGATGGGGAAGAGAGATCCCACAGGAGGAAGGGGGATGGGGAAAGGAGATCCCACAGGAGGAAGGGGGATGGGAAATAGAGATCTCACAGGATGAAGGGGATGGGGAAGAGAGATCCCACAGGAGAAGGGGAAGGTGATGAGAGATCCCACAGGAGCAAGATGGGAAGAGAGATCACATAGGAGCAAGGGGGATAGGAAAGAGAGAAACCACAGGAGGAAGAGGGATGGGGAAGAGAGATCCCACAGGAGGAAGGGGGATAGGAAAGCGAGATTTCACAGGAGGAAGGGGGCTGGGGAGAGAGATCCCACAGGAGGAAGGGGGCTGGGGAAGAGAGATTCCACAGGAGGAAGGGGGATGTGGAAGAAAGTTCCCACAAGAGGAAGGCTGATGGGGAAAAAGTGATCCCACAGGGGGAAGGGGGCTGGGGAAGAGAGATCCTACAGGAGGAAGGGGGCTGGGGAAGAGAGATCCCACAGGAGGAAGGGGGATGGGGAAGAGAGATCCCACAGGAGGAAGGGGGATGTGGAAGAGAGTTCCCTCAGGAGGAAGGGAGATGGGGAAGAGAGATCCTACTGCAGGTAGGGGGATGGGAAAGAGAGATCCCACAGGAGGAAGGGGGATGTGGAAGAGAGTTCCCTCAGGAGGAAGGGAGATGGGGAAGAGAGATCCTACTGCAGGTAGGGGGATGGGAAAGAGAGATCCCACAGGAGGAAGGGGGATGGGGAAGAGAGATCCCACAGGTGGAAGGGGGATATGGAAGAAAGTTCCCACAGGACGAAGGCTGATAGGGAAAAAGAGATCCCACAGGAGGAAGGGGGCTTGGGACGAGAGATCCTACAGGAGGAAGGGGGCTGGGGAAGAGATATCCCACAGGAGGAAGGGGGCTGGGGAAGAGATATCCCACAGGAGGAAGGCTGATGGGCAAAAAGAGATCCCACAGGAGGAAGGGGGCTTGGGACGTGAAATCCTACAGGAGGATGGGGGCTGGGGAAGAGAGATTCCACAGGAGGAAGGGGGCTGGGGAGAGAGATCCCACAGGAGGAAGGGGGATGGGGAAGGGAGATCGCACAGGAAAAAGGGGGATGGGGAAGAGAGATCACACAGTAGGAAGGAGAATGGGGAATCGACTTCCCAGAGGAGGAGGGGGATGGGGAAGAGTGATCCCAGTGGAGGAAGTGGATATAGAGAAGAGAGATCCCACAGGCGGAATGGAATGGGAAGAGAGATCCCAGAGGACGAAGGGGATGGGAAAAAGAGATCCCACAGGAGGAAGAGGGATGGGAAAAAGAGATCCCACAGGTGGAATTGGGATGGGGAAAAGAGATCCCACAGTCGTAGGGGGATGGGGAAGAGAGAGCCTACGGGAGTAAGGAGAAAGGGGAAGAGAGATCCCACAGGAGGAAGGGGATGGGAAAGAGATATCCCACAGGAGGAAGAGGGATGGGGAAGAGAGATCCCGGAGGCGGAAGTGGACCTTGAAGAGAGATCCCGCAGTAGGAAGCTGAATCAGGAAGAGAGATCGAAAGGGAGGAAGGAGATCGGGAAAATAAATATACATGGGGGATGGGTAAAGAGATCCCAAAGCAGGAAGGTTAATGGGTGAGAAACATCCCACAGGAGGGAGAGGATGAGGAAATGAGATCCCGCAGGAAGAAGTGGGATGGGGAGAAGGGATCCCACAGGATTTGGGGGTAACGGTAGGAGAGGTCCCACAGGAGGAAGGGGGATGGGGAAGAGGTCCCACAGGAGGAAGGGGATGGGGAAGGGAGATCACACAGTAGGAAGGAGAATGGGGAAGAGAGATACCACAGGAGGGAGGGGGATGGGGAATAGGTCCAATAGGAGGAAGGCGATAGGGAAGAGCGATCACAGAGTAGGAAGGAGAATGGGGAAGAGAGATCCCACAGGAGGAAGGGGGATGGGAAAGAGAGAAACCACAGGAGGAAGAGGGATGAGGAAGAGAGATCCCACAGGAGAAGGGGAAGGTGAATAGAGATCCCACAGGAGAATGGGAAGGGGATGAGAGATCCCACAGGAGCAAGATGGGAAGAGAGATCACATAGGAGCAAGGGGGATGGGAAAGAGAGAAACCACAGGAGGAAGAGGGATGCGGCAGAGAGATCCCTCAGGCGAAAGTGTGATAGGGAAGAAATTTCCGGCAGGAGGAACGCGGATGGGGAAGAGAGATCCCACAGTAGGAAGCAGAATCAGGAAGAGAGATCAAACAGGAGGTAGGGGGATGGGGAAGAGAGATCCCACAGGAGAAAGTGGATGGGGAAAAGAGATCCCAAAGGAGGAAGGGGGATGGGGAAGAGAGATCCCATAGGAGGAAGGGGGCTGGGGAAGAGAGATTCAACAGGAGGAAGGCTGATGGGGAAAGGAGATCCCACAGGAGGAAGGGGGCTGGGGAAGAGAGATCCTACAGGAGGAAGGGGGCTGGGGAAGAGAGATCCTACAGGAGGAAGGGGGCTGGGGAAGAGAGATCCTACAGGAGGAAGGGGGCTGGGGAAGAGAGATCCTACAGGAGGAAGGGGGATGGGGAAAGGAGATCCCACAGGAGGAAGGGGGATGGGAAATAGAGATCTCACAGGATGAAGGGGATGGGGAAGAGAGATCCCACAGGAGAAGGGGAAGGTGATGAGAGATCCCACAGGAGCAAGATGGGAAGAGAGATCACATAGGAGCAAGGGGGATGGGAAAGAGAGAAACCACAGGAGGAAGAGGGATGGGGAAGAGAGCTCCCACAGGAGGAAGGGGGATAGGAAAGCGAGATTTCACAGGAGGAAGGGGGCTGGGGAGAGAGATCCCACAGGAGGAAGGGGGCTGGGGAAGAGAGATTCCACAGGAGGAAGGGGGATGTGGAAGAAAGTTCCCACAAGAGGAAGGCTGATGGGGAAAAAGAGATCCCACAGGGGGAAGGGGGCTGGGGAAGAGAGATCCTACAGGAGGAAGGGGGCTGGGGAAGAGAGATCCCACAGGAGGAAGGGGGATGTGGAAGAAAGTTCCCACAGGAGGAAATAGATGGGAAAAAAGAGATCCCACAGGCGGGAGGGGGATGGGGAAAGAGATCCCACAGGAGTAAGGGGGATGGGGAAGAGAGATTCCAAAGGAGGAAGGGGGCTGGGGAGAAAGATCCCACAGGAGGAAGGGGGATGGGGAAGAGAGATTCCAAAGCATAAGGGGGCTGGGGAGAGAGATCCCACAGGAGGAAGGGGGATGGAGAAGAGAGATTCCACAGGAGGAAGGAGGATGTGGAAGAAAGTTCCCACAGGAGGAAGGCTGATGGGGAAAAAGAGATCCCACAGGAGGAAGGGGGCTGGGGAAGAGAGATCCTACAGGAGGAAGGGGGATGTGGAAGAGAGATCCCACAGGAGGAAGGGGGATTTGGAAGAGAGTTCCCTCAGGAGGAAGGGAGATGGGGTAGAGAGATCCCACTGCAGGTAGGGGCTGGGGAAAGAGAGATCCCACAGGAGGAAGGGGGCTGGGGAAAGAGAGATCCCACAGGAGGAAGGGGGATGGGGAAGAGAGATCCCACAGGAGGAAGGGGGATGTGGAAGAGAGTTCCCTCAGGAGGAAGGGAGATGGGGAAGAGAGATCCCACTGCAGGTAGGGGCTGGGGAAAGAGAGATCCCACAGGAGGAAGGGGGCTGGGGAAAGAGAGATCCCACAGGAGGAAGGGGGATGGGGAAGAGAGATCCCACAGGATGAAGGGGGATGTGGAAGAGAGTTCCCTCAGGAGGAAGGGAGATGGGGAAGAGAGATCCTACTGCAGGTAGGGGGATGGGAAAGAGAGATCCCACAGGAGGAAGGGGGATGTGGAAGAGAGTTCCCTCAGGAGGAAGGGAGATGGGGAAGAGAGATCCTACTGCAGGTAGGGGGATGTGAAAGAGAGATCCCACAGGAGGAAGGGGGATGGGGAAGAGAGATCCCACAGGAGGAAGGGGGATGTGGAAGAAAGTTCCCACAGGAGGAAGGCTGATGGGGAAAAAGAGATCCCACAGGAGGAAGGGGGCTTGGGACGAGAGATCCTACAGGAGGAAGGGGTCTGGGGAAGAGAGATCCCACAGGAGGAAGGGGGATGTGGAAAAGATATCCCACAGGAGGAAGGGGGATGGGGAAGAGAGATCCCACAGGAGGAAGGGGGATGGGGAAAGGAGATCCCACAGGAGAAAGGGGGATGGGAAATAGAGATCTCACAGGATGAAGGGGATGGGGAAGAGAGATCCCACAGGAGAAGGGGAAGGTGATGAGAGATCCCACAGGAGGAAGGGGGATGGGGAAAGGAGATCCCACAGGAGGAAGGGGGATGGGAAATAGAGATCTCACAGGATGAAGGGAGATGGGGTAGAGAGATCCCACTGCAGGTAGGGGCTGGGGAAAGAGAGATCCCACAGGAGGAAGGGGGCTGGGGAAAGAGAGATCCCACAGGAGGAAGGGGGATGGGGAAGAGAGATCCCACAGGAGGAAGGGGGATGTGGAAGAGAGTTCCCTCAGGAGGAAGGGAGATAGGGAAGAGAGATCCTACTGCAGGTAGGGGGATGGGAAAGAGAGATCCCACAGGAGGAAGGGGGATGTGGAAGAGAGTTCCCTCAGGAGGAAGGGAGATGGGGAAGAGAGATCCTACTGCAGGTAGGGGGATGGGAAAGAGAGATCCTACAGGAGGAAGGGGGATGGGGAAGAGAGATCCCACAGGAGGAAGGGGGATGGGGAAGAGAGATCCCACAGGAGGAAGGGGGATGTGGAAGAGAGTTCCCTCAGGAGGAAGGGAGATGGGGAAGAGAGATCCTACTGCAGGTAGGGGGATGGGAAAGAGAGATCCCACAGGAGGAAGGGGGATGGGGAAGAGAGATCCCACAGGAGGAAGGGGGATGGGGAAGAGAGATCCCACAGGAGGAAGGGGGATGTGGAAGAAAGTTCCCACAGGACGAAGGCTGATGGGGAAAAAGAGATCCCACAGGAGGAAGGGGGCTTGGGACGAGAGATCCTACAGGAGGAAGGGGGCTGGGGAAGAGATATCCCACAGGAGGAAGGCTGATGGGCAAAAAGAGATCCCACAGGAGGAAGGGGGCTTGGGACGAGAAATCCTACAGGAGGAAGGGGGCTGGGGAAGAGAGATTCCACAGGAGGAAGGGGGCTGGGGAGAGAGATCCCACAGGAGGAAGGGGGATGGGGAAGGGAGATCGCACAGGAAAAAGGGGGATGGGGAAGAGAGATCACACAGTAGGAAGGAGAATGGGGAATCGACTTCCCAGAGGAGGAGGGGGATGGGGAAGAGTGATCCCAGTGGAGGAAGTGGATATAGAGAAGAGAGATCCCACAGGCGGAATGGAATGGGAAGAGAGATCCCAGAGGACGAAGGGGATGGGAAAAAGAGATCCCACAGGAGGAAGAGGGATGGGAAAAAGAGATCCCACAGGTGGAATTGGGATGGGGAAAAGAGATACCACAGTCGTAGGGGGATGGGGAAGAGAGAGCCTACGGGAGTAAGGAGAAAGGGGAAGAGAGATCCCGCAGGAGGAAGGGGATGGGAAAGAGATATCCCACAGGAGGAAGAGGGATGGGGAAGAGAGATCCCGGAGGCGGAAGTGGACATTGAAGAGAGATCCCGCAGTAGGAAGCTGAATCAGGAAGAGAGATCGAAAGGGAGGAAGGAGATCGGGAAAATAAATATACATGGGGGATGGGTAAAGAGATCCCAAAGCAGGAAGGTTAATGGGTGAGAAACATCCCACAGGAGGGAGAGGATGAGGAAATGAGATCCCGCAGGAAGAAGTGGGATGGGGTGAAGAGATCCCACAGGATTTGGGGGTAACGGTAGGAGAGGTCCCACAGGAGGAAGGGGGATGGGGAAGAGGTCCCACAGGAGGAAGGGGATGGGGAAGGGAGATCACACAGTAGGAAGGAGAATGGGGAAGAGAGATACCACAGGAGGGAGGGGGATGGGGAATAGGTCCAATAGGAGGAAGGCGATAGGGAAGAGCGATCACAGAGTAGGAAGGAGAATGGGGAAGAGAGATCCCACAGGAGGAAGGGGGATGGGAAAGAGAGAAACCACAGGAGGAAGAGGGATGAGGAAGAGAGATCCCACAGGAGAAGGGGAAGGTGAATAGAGATCCCACAGGAGAATGGGAAGGCGATGAGAGATCCCACAGGAGCAAGATGGGAAGAGAGATCACATAGGAGCAAGGGGGATGGGAAAGAGAGAAACCACAGGAGGAAGAGGGATGCGGCAGAGAGATCCCTCAGGCGAAAGTGTGATAGGGAAGAAATTTCCGGCAGGAGGAACGCGGATGGGGAAGAGAGATCCCACAGTAGGAAGCAGAATCAGGAAGAGAGATCAAACAGGAGGTAGGGGGATGGGGAAGAGAGATCCCACAGGAGAAAGTGGATGGGGAAAAGAGATCCCAAAGGAGGAAGGGGGATGGGGAAGAGAGATCCCATAGGAGGAAGGGGGCTGGGGAAGAGAGATTCAACAGGAGGAAGGCTGATGGGGAAAGGAGATCCCACAGGAGGAAGGGGGCTGGGGAAGAGAGATCCTACAGGAGGAAGGGGGCTGGGGAAGAGAGATCCTACAGGAGGAAGGGGGCTGGGGAAGAGAGATCCTACAGGAGGAAGGGGGCTGGGGAAGAGAGATCCTACAGGAGGAAGGGGGCTGGGGAAGAGAGATCCTACAGGAGGAAGGGGGCTGGGGAGAGAGATCCCACAGGAGGAAGGGGGATGTGGAAAAGATATCCCACAGGAGGAAGGGGGATGGGGAAGAGAGATCCCACAGGAGGAAGGGGGATGGGGAATGGAGATCCCACAGGAGGAAGGGGGATGGGAAATAGAGATCTCACAGGATGAAGGGGATGGGGAAGAGAGATCCCACAGGAGAAGGGGAAGGTGATGAGAGATCCCACAGGAGCAAGATGGGAAGAGAGATCACATAGGAGCAAGGGGGATGGGAAAGAGAGAAACCACAGGAGGAAGAGGGATGGGGAAGAGAGATCCCACAGGAGGAAGGGGGATAGGAAAGCGAGATTTCACAGGAGGAAGGGGGCTGGGGAGAGAGATCCCACAGGAGGAAGGGGGATGGAGAAGAGAGATTCCACAGGAGGAAGGAGGATGTGGAAGAAAGTTCCCACAGGAGGAAGGCTGATGGGGAAAAAGAGATCCCACAGGAGGAAGGGGGCTGGGGAAGAGAGATCCTACAGGAGGAAGGGGGATGTGGAAGAGAGATCCCACAGGAGGAAGGGGGATGTGGAAGAGAGTTCCCTCAGGAGGAAGGGAGATGGGGTAGAGAGATCCCACTGCAGGTAGGGGCTGGGGAAAGAGAGATCCCACAGGAGGAAGGGGGCTGGGGAAAGAGAGATCCCACAGGAGGAAGGGGGATGGGGAAGAGAGATCCCACAGGAGGAAGGGGGATGTGGAAGAGAGTTCCCTCAGGAGGAAGGGAGATGGGGAAGAGAGATCCTACTGCAGGTAGGGGGATGGGAAAGAGAGATCCCACAGGAGGAAGGGGGATGTGGAAGAGAGTTCCCTCAGGAGGAAGGGAGATGGGGAAGAGAGATCCTACTGCAGGTAGGGGGATGGGAAAGAGAGATCCCACAGGAGGAAGGGGGATGGGGAAGAGAGATCCCACAGGAGGAAGGGGGATGTGGAAGAAAGTTCCCACAGGAGGAAGGCTGATGGGGAAAAAGAGATCCCACAGGAGGAAGGGGGCTTGGGACGAGAGATCCTACAGGAGGAAGGGGTCTGGGGAAGAGAGATCCCACAGGAGGAAGGGGGATGTGGAAAAGATATCCCACAGGAGGAAGGGGGATGGGGAAGAGAGATCCCACAGGAGGAAGGGGGATGGGGAAAGGAGATCCCACTGGAGGAAGGGGGATGGGAAATAGAGATCTCACAGGATGAAGGGGATGGGGAAGAGAGATCCCACAGGAGAAGGGGAAGGTGATGAGAGATCCCACAGGAGGAAGGGGGATGGGGAAAGGAGATCCCACAGGAGGAAGGGGGATGGGAAATAGAGATCTCACAGGATGAAGGGAGATGGGGTAGAGAGATCCCACTGCAGGTAGGGGCTGGGGAAAGAGAGATCCCACAGGAGGAAGGGGGCTGGGGAAAGAGAGATCCCACAGGAGGAAGGGGGATGGGGAAGAGAGATCCCACAGGAGGAAGCGGGATGTGGAAGAGAGTTCCCTCAGGAGGAAGGGAGATGGGGAAGAGAGATCCTACTGCAGGTAGGGGGATGGGAAAGAGAGATCCCACAGGAGGAAGGGGGATGTGGAAGAGAGTTCCCTCAGGAGGAAGGGAGATGGGGAAGAGAGATCCTACTGCAGGTAGGGGGATGGGAAAGAGAGATCCCACAGGAGGAAGGGGGATGGGGAAGAGAGATCCCACAGGAGGAAGGGGGATGTGGAAGAAAGTTCCCATAGGACGAAGGCTGATGGGGAAAAAGAGATCCCACAGGAGGAAGGGGGCTTGGGACGAGCGATCCTACAGGAGGAAGGGGGCTGGGGAAGAGATATCCCACAGGAGGAAGGCTGATGGGCAAAAAGAGATCCCACAGGAGGAAGGGGGCTTGGGACGAGAAATCCTACAGGAGGAAGGGGGCTGGGGAAGAGAGATTCCACAGGAGGAAGGGGGCTGGGGAGAGAGATCCCACAGGAGGAAGGGGGATGGGGAAGGGAGATCGCACAGGAAAAAGGGGGCTGGGGAGAGAGATCCCACAGGAGGAAGGGGGCTGGGGAAGAGAGATTCCACAGGAGGAAGGGGGATGTGGAAGAAAGTTCCCACAAGAGGAAGGCTGATGGGGAAAAAGAGATCCCACAGGGGGAAGGGGGCTGGGGAAGAGAGATCCTACAGGAGGAAGGGGGCTGGGGAAGAGAGATCCCACAGGAGGAAGGGGGATGTGGAAGAAAGTTCCCACAGGAGGAAATAGATGGGAAAAAAGAGATCCCACAGGCGGGAGGGGGATGGGGAAAGAGATCCCACAGGAGTAAGGGGGATGGGGAAGAGAGATTCCAAAGGAGGAAGGGGGCTGGGGAGAAAGATCCCACAGGAGGAAGGGGGATGGGGAAGAGAGATTCCAAAGGAGGAAGGGGGCTGGGGAGAGAGATCCCACAGGAGGAAGGGGGATGGAGAAGAGAGATTCCACAGGAGGAAGGGGGATGGGGAAGAAAGTTCCCACAGGAGGAAGGGAGATGGGGTAGAGAGATCCCACTGCAGGTAGGGGCTGGGGAAAGAGAGATCCCACAGGAGGAAGGGGGCTGGGGAAAGAGAGATCCCACAGGAGGAAGGGGGATGGGGAAGAGAGATCCCACAGGAGGAAGGGGGATGTGGAAGAGAGTTCCCTCAGGAGGAAGGGAGATGGGGAAGAGAGATCCTACTGCAGGTAGGGGGATGGGAAAGAGAGATCCCACAGGAGGAAGGGGGATGTGGAAGAGAGTTCCCTCAGGAGGAAGGGAGATGGGGAAGAGAGATCCTACTGCAGGTAGGGGGATGGGAAAGAGAGATCCCACAGGAGGAAGGGGGATGGGGAAGAGAGATCCCACAGGAGGAAGGGGGATGTGGAAGAAAGTTCCCACAGGAGGAAGGCTGATGGGGAAAAAGAGATCACACAGGAGGAAGGGGGCTTGGGACGAGAGATCCTACAGGAGGAAGGGGGCTGGGGAGAGAGATCCCACAGGAGGAAGGGGGATGTGGAAAAGATATCCCACAGGAGGAAGGGGGATGGGGAAGAGAGATCCCACAGGAGGAAGGGGGATGGGGAAGAGAGATCCCACAGGAGGAAGGGGGATGGGGAAAGGAGATCCCACAGGAGGAAGGGGGATGGGAAATAGAGATCTCACAGGAGGAAGGGGGCTGGGGAGAGAGATCCCACAGGAGGAAGGGGGATGTGGAAAAGAGATCCCACAGGAGGAAGGGGGATGGGGAAGAGAGATCCCACAGGAGGAAGGGGGATGGGGAAAGGAGATCCCACAGGAGGAAGGGGGATGGGAAATAGAGATCTCACAGGATGAAGGGGATGGGGAAGAGAGATCCCACAGGAGAAGGGGAAGGTGATGAGAGATCCCACAGGAGCAAGATGGGAAGAGAGATCACATAGGAGCAAGGGGGATGGGAAAGAGAGAAACCACAGGAGGAAGAGGGATGGGGAAGAGAGATCCCACAGGAGGAAAGGGGATAGGAAAGCGAGATTTCACAGGAGGAAGGGGGCTGGGGAGAGAGATCCCACAGGAGGAAGGGGGCTGGGGAAGAGAGATTCCACAGGAGGAAGGGGGATGTGGAAGAAAGTTCCCACAAGAGGAAGGCTGATGGGGAAAAAGAGATCCCACAGGGGGAAGGGGGCTGGGGAAGAGAGATCCCTCAGGAGGAAGGGGGCTGGGGAAGAGAGATCCCACAGGAGGAAGGGGGATGTGGAAGAAAGTTCCCACAGGAGGAAATAGATGGGGAAAAAGAGATCCCACAGGCGGGAGGGGGATGGGGAAAGAGATCCCACAGGAGTAAGGGGGATGGGGAAGAGAGATTCCAAAGGAGGAAGGGGGCTGGGGAGAAAGATCCCACAGGAGGAAGGGGGATGGGGAAGAGAGATTCCAAAGGAGGAAGGGGGCTGGGGAGAGAGATCCCACAGGAGGAAGGGGGATGGGGAAGAGAGATCCTACAGGAGGAAGGGGGATGGAGAAGAGAGATTCCACAGGAGGAAGGAGGATGTGGAAGAAAGTTCCCACAGGACGAAGGCTGATGGGGAAAAAGAGATCCCACAGGAGGAAGGGGGCTTGGGACGAGAGATCCTACAGGAGGAAGGGGGCTGGGGAAGAGATATCCCACAGGAGGAAGGCTGATGGGCAAAAAGAGATCCCACAGGAGGAAGGGGGCTTGGGACGAGAAATCCTACAGGAGGAAGGGGGCTGGGGAAGAGAGATTCCACAGGAGGAAGGGGGCTGGGGAGAGAGATCCCACAGGAGGAAGGGGGATGGGGAAGGGAGATCGCACAGGAAAAAGGGGGATGGGGAAGAGAGATCACACAGTAGGAAGGAGAATGGGGAATCGACTTCCCAGAGGAGGAGGGGGATGGGGAAGAGTGATCCCAGTGGAGGAAGTGGATATAGAGAAGAGAGATCCCACAGGCGGAATGGAATGGGAAGAGAGATCCCAGAGGACGAAGGGGATGGGAAAAAGAGATCCCACAGGAGGAAGAGGGATGGGAAAAAGAGATCCCACAGGTGGAATTGGGATGGGGAAAAGAGATACCACAGTCGTAGGGGGATGGGGAAGAGAGAGCCTACGGGAGTAAGGAGAAAGGGGAAGAGAGATCCCACAGGAGGAAGGGGATGGGAAAGAGATATCCCACAGGAGGAAGAGGGATGGGGAAGAGAGATCCCGGAGGCGGAAGTGGACATTGAAGAGAGATCCCGCAGTAGGAAGCTGAATCAGGAAGAGAGATCGAAAGGGAGGAAGGAGATCGGGAAAATAAATATACATGGGGGATGGGTAAAGAGATCCCAAAGCAGGAAGGTTAATGGGTGAGAAACATCCCACAGGAGGGAGAGGATGAGGAAATGAGATCCCGCAGGAAGAAGTGGGATGGGGAGAAGAGATCCCACAGGATTTGGGGGTAACGGTAGGAGAGGTCCCACAGGAGGAAGGGGGATGGGGAAGAGGTCCCACAGGAGGAAGGGGATGGGGAAGGGAGATCACACAGTAGGAAGGAGAATGGGGAAGAGAGATACCACAGGAGGGAGGGGGATGGGGAATAGGTCCAATAGGAGGAAGGCGATAGGGAAGAGCGATCACAGAGTAGGAAGGAGAATGGGGAAGAGAGATCCCACAGGAGGAAGGGGGATGGGAAAGAGAGAAACCACAGGAGGAAGAGGGATGAGGAAGAGAGATCCCACAGGAGAAGGGGAAGGTGAATAGAGATCCCACAGGAGAATGGGAAGGCGATGAGAGATCCCACAGGAGCAAGATGGGAAGAGAGATCACATAGGAGCAAGGGGGATGGGAAAGAGAGAAACCACAGGAGGAAGAGGGATGCGGCAGAGAGATCCCTCAGGCGAAAGTGTGATAGGGAAGAAATTTCCGGCAGGAGGAACGCGGATGGGGAAGAGAGATCCCACAGTAGGAAGCAGAATCAGGAAGAGAGATCAAACAGGAGGTAGGGGGATGGGGAAGAGAGATCCCACAGGAGAAAGTGGATGGGGAAAAGAGATCCCAAAGGAGGAAGGGGGATGGGGAAGAGAGATCCCATAGGAGGAAGGGGGCTGGGGAAGAGAGATTCAACAGGAGGAAGGCTGATGGGGAAAGGAGATCCCACAGGAGGAAGGGGGCTGGGGAAGAGAGATCCTACAGGAGGAAGGGGGCTGGGGAAGAGAGATCCTACAGGAGGAAGGGGGCTGGGGAAGAGAGATCCTACAGGAGGAAGGGGGCTGGGGAAGAGAGATCCTACAGGAGGAAGGGGGCTGGGGAAGAGAGATCCTACAGGAGGAAGGGGGCTGGGGAGAGAGATCCCACAGGAGGAAGGGGGATGTGGAAAAGATATCCCACAGGAGGAAGGGGGATGGGGAAGAGAGATCCCACAGGAGGAAGGGGGATGGGGAAAGGAGATCCCACAGGAGGAAGGGGGATGGGAAATAGAGATCTCACAGGATGAAGGGGATGGGGAAGAGAGATCCCACAGGAGAAGGGGAAGGTGATGAGAGATCCCACAGGAGCAAGATGGGAAGAGAGATCACATAGGAGCAAGGGGGATGGGAAAGAGAGAAACCACAGGAGGAAGAGGGATGGGGAAGAGAGATCCCACAGGAGGAAGGGGGATAGGAAAGCGAGATTTCACAGGAGGAATGGGGCTGGGGAGAGAGATCCCACAGGAGGAAGGGGGATGGAGAAGAGAGATTCCACAGGAGGAAGGAGGATGTGGAAGAAAGTTCCCACAGGAGGAAGGCTGATGGGGAAAAAGAGATCCCACAGGAGGAAGGGGGCTGGGGAAGAGAGATCCTACAGGAGGAAGGGGGATGTGGAAGAGAGATCCCACAGGAGGAAGGGGGATGTGGAAGAGAGTTCCCTCAGGAGGAAGGGAGATGGGGTAGAGAGATCCCACTGCAGGTAGGGGCTGGGGAAAGAGAGATCCCACAGGAGGAAGGGGGCTGGGGAAAGAGAGATCCCACAGGAGGAAGGGGGATGGGGAAGAGAGATCCCACAGGAGGAAGGGGGATGTGGAAGAGAGTTCCCTCAGGAGGAAGGGAGATGGGGAAGAGAGATCCTACTGCAGGTAGGGGGATGGGAAAGAGAGATCCCACAGGAGGAAGGGGGATGTGGAAGAGAGTTCCCTCAGGAGGAAGGGAGATGGGGAAGAGAGATCCTACTGCAGGTAGGGGGATGGGAAAGAGAGATCCCACAGGAGGAAGGGGGATGGGGAAGAGAGATCCCACAGGAGGAAGGGGGATGTGGAAGAAAGTTCCCACAGGAGGAAGGCTGATGGGGAAAAAGAGATCCCACAGGAGGAAGGGGGCTTGGGACAAGAGATCCTACAGGAGGAAGGGGTCTGGGGAAGAGAGATCCCACAGGAGGAAGGGGGATGTGGAAAAGATATCCCACAGGAGGAAGGGGGATGGGGAAGAGAGATCCCACAGGAGGAAGGGGGATGGGGAAAGGAGATCCCACTGGAGGAAGGGGGATGGGAAATAGAGATCTCACAGGATGAAGGGGATGGGGAAGAGAGATCCCACAGGAGAAGGGGAAGGTGATGAGAGATCCCACAGGAGGAAGGGGGATGGGGAAAGGAGATCCCACAGGAGGAAGGGGGATGGGAAATAGAGATCTCACAGGATGAAGGGAGATGGGGTAGAGAGATCCCACTGCAGGTAGGGGCTGGGGAAAGAGAGATCCCACAGGAGGAAGGGGGCTGGGGAAAGAGAGATCCCACAGGAGGAAGGGGGATGGGGAAGAGAGATCCCACAGGAGGAAGGGGGATGTGGAAGAGAGTTCCCTCAGGAGGAAGGGAGATGGGGAAGAGAGATCCTACTGCAGGTAGGGGGATGGGAAAGAGAGATCCCACAGGAGGAAGGGGGATGTGGAAGAGAGTTCCCTCAGGAGGAAGGGAGATGGGGAAGAGAGATCCTACTGCAGGTAGGGGGATGGGAAAGAGAGATCCCACAGGAGGAAGGGGGATGGGGAAGGGAGATCCCACAGGAGGAAGGGGGATGTGGAAGAAAGTTCCCATAGGACGAAGGCTGATGGGGAAAAAGAGATCCCACAGGAGGAAGGGGGCTTGGGACGAGCGATCCTACAGGAGGAAGGGGGCTGGGGAAGAGATATCCCACAGGAGGAAGGCTGATGGGCAAAAAGAGATCCCACAGGAGGAAGGGGGCTTGGGACGAGAAATCCTACAGGAGGAAGGGGGCTGGGGAAGAGAGATTCCACAGGAGGAAGGGGGCTGGGGAGAGAGATCCCACAGGAGGAAGGGGGATGGGGAAGGGAGATCGCACAGGAAAAAGGGGGCTGGGGAGAGAGATCCCACAGGAGGAAGGGGGCTGGGGAAGAGAGATTCCACAGGAGGAAGGGGGATGTGGAAGAAAGTTCCCACAAGAGGAAGGCTGATGGGGAAAAAGAGATCCCACAGGGGGAAGGGGGCTGGGGAAGAGAGATCCTACAGGAGGAAGGGGGCTGGGGAAGAGAGATCCCACAGGAGGAAGGGGGATGTGGAAGAAAGTTCCCACAGGAGGAAATAGATGGGAAAAAAGAGATCCCACAGGCGGGAGGGGGATGGGGAAAGAGATCCCACAAGAGTAAGGGGGATGGGGAAGAGAGATTCCAAAGGAGGAAGGGGGCTGGGGAGAAAGATCCCACAGGAGGAAGGGGGATGGGGAAGAGAGATTCCAAAGGAGGAAGGGGGCTGGGGAGAGAGATCCCACAGGAGGAAGGGGGATGGAGAAGAGAGATTCCACAGGAGGAAGGGGGATGGGGAAGAAAGTTCCCACAGGAGGAAGGGAGATGGGGTAGAGAGATCCCACTGCAGGTAGGGGCTGGGGAAAGAGAGATCCCACAGGAGGAAGGGGGCTGGGGAAAGAGAGATCCCACAGGAGGAAGGGGGATGGGGAAGAGAGATCCCACAGGAGGAAGGGGGATGTGGAAGAGAGTTCCCTCAGGAGGAAGGGAGATGGGGAAGAGAGATCCTACTGCAGGTAGGGGGATGGGAAAGAGAGATCCCACAGGAGGAAGGGGGATGTGGAAGAGAGTTCCCTCAGGAGGAAGGGAGATGGGGAAGAGAGATCCTACTGCAGGTAGGGGGATGGGAAAGAGAGATCCCACAGGAGGAAGGGGGATGGGGAAGAGAGATCCCACAGGAGGAAGGGGGATGTGGAAGAAAGTTCCCACAGGAGGAAGGCTGATGGGGAAAAAGAGATCACACAGGAGGAAGGGGGCTTGGGACGAGAGATCCTACAGGAGGAAGGGGGCTGGGGAGAGAGATCCCACAGGAGGAAGGGGGATGTGGAAAAGATATCCCACAGGAGGAAGGGGGATGGGGAAGAGAGATCCCACAGGAGGAAGGGGGATGGGGAAAGGAGATCCCACAGGAGGAAGGGGGATGGGAAATAGAGATCTCACAGGAGGAAGGGGGCTGGGGAGAGAGATCCCACAGGAGGAAGGGGGATGTGGAAAAGATATCCCACAGGAGGAAGGGGGATGGGGAAGAGAGATCCCACAGGAGGAAGGGGGATGGGGAAAGGAGATCCCACAGGAGGAAGGGGGATGGGAAATAGAGATCTCACAGGATGAAGGGGATGGGGAAGAGAGATCCCACAGGAGAAGGGGAAGGTGATGAGAGATCCCACAGGAGCAAGATGGGAAGAGAGATCACATAGGAGCAAGGGGGATGGGAAAGAGAGAAACCACAGGAGGAAGAGGGATGGGGAAGAGAGATCCCACAGGAGGAAAGGTGATAGGAAAGCGAGATTTCACAGGAGGAAGGGGGCTGGGGAGAGAGATCCCACAGGAGGAAGGGGGCTGGGGAAGAGAGATTCCACAGGAGGAAGGGGGATGTGGAAGAAAGTTCCCACAAGAGGAAGGCTGATGGGGAAAAAGAGATCCCACAGGGGGAAGGGGGCTGGGGAAGAGAGATCCTACAGGAGGAAGGGGGCTGGGGAAGAGAGATCCCACAGGAGGAAGGGGGATGTGGAAGAAAGTTCCCACAGGAGGAAATAGATGGGGAAAAAGAGATCCCACAGGCGGGAGGGGGATGGGGAAAGAGATCCCACAGGAGTAAGGGGGATGGGGAAGAGAGATTCCAAAGGAGGAAGGGGGCTGGGGAGAAAGATCCCACAGGAGGAAGGGGGATGGGGAAGAGAGATTCCAAAGGAGGAAGGGGGCTGGGGAGAGAGATCCCACAGGAGGAAGGGGGATGGGGAAGAGAGATCCTACAGGAGGAAGGGGGATGGAGAAGAGAGATTCCACAGGAGGAAGGAGGATGTGGAAGAAAGTTCCCACAGGAGGAAGGCTGATGGGGAAAAAGAGATCCCACAGGAGGAAGGGGGCTGGGGAAGAGAGATCCTACAGGAGGAAGGGGGATGTGGAAGAGAGATCCCACAGGAGGAAGGGGGATGTGGAATAGAGTTCCCTCAGGAGGAAGGGAGATGGGGTAGAGAGATCCCACTGCAGGTAGGGGCTGGGGAAAGAGAGATCCCACAGGAGGAAGGGGGCTGGGGAAAGAGAGATCCCACAGGAGGAAGGGGGATGGGGAAGAGAGATCCCACAGGAGGAAGGGGGAGGTGGAAGAGAGTTCCCTCAGGAGGAAGGGAGATGGGGAAGAGAGATCCTACTGCAGGTAGGGGGATGGGAAAGAGAGATCCCACAGGAGGAAGGGGGATGTGGAAGAGAGTTCCCTCAGGAGGAAGGGAGATGGGGAAGAGAGATCCTACTGCAGGTAGGGGGATGGGAAAGAGAGATCCCACAGGAGGAAGGGGGATGGGGAAGAGAGATCCCACAGGAGGAAGGGGGATGTGGAAGAAAGTTCCCACAGGACGAAGGCTGATGGGGAAAAAGAGATCCCACAGGAGGAAGGGGGCTTGGGACGAGAGATCCTACAGGAGGAAGGGGGCTGGGGAAGAGATATCCCACAGGAGGAAGGCTGATGGGCAAAAGGAGATCCCACAGGAGGAAGGGGGCTTGGGACGAGAAATCCTACAGGAGGAAGGGGGCTGGGGAAGAGATATCCCACAGGAGGAAGGCTGATGGGCAAAAAGAGATCCCACAGGAGGAAGGGGGCTTGGGACGTGAAATCCTACAGGAGGAAGGGGGCTGGGGAAGAGAGAGCCTACGGGAGTAAGGAGAAAGGGGAAGAGAGATACCACAGGAGGGAGGGGGATGGGGAAAGGAGATCCCACAGGAGGAAGGGGGCTGGGGAAGAGCGATCCCACAGGAGAAAGTGGATGGGAAAAAGAGATCCCACAGGCGGGAGGGGGATGGGGAAAGAGATCCCACAGGAGTAAGGGGGATGGGGAAGAGAGATTCCAAAGGAGGAAGGGGGCTGGGGAGAAAGATCCCACAGGAGGAAGGGGGATGGGGAAGAGAGATTCCAAAGGAGGAAGGGGGCTGGGGAGAGAGATCCCACAGGAGGAAGGGGGATGGGGAAGAGAGATCCTACAGGAGGAAGGGGGATGGAGAAGAGAGATTCCACAGGAGGAAGGAGGATGTGGAAGAAAGTTCCCACAGGAGGAAGGCTGATGGGGAAAAAGAGATCCCACAGGAGGAAGGGGGCTGGGGAAGAGAGATCCTACAGGAGGAAGGGGGATGTGGAAGAGAGATCCCACAGGAGGAAGGGGGATGTGGAATAGAGTTCCCTCAGGAGGAAGGGAGATGGGGTAGAGAGATCCCACTGCAGGTAGGGGCTGGGGAAAGAGAGATCCCACAGGAGGAAGGGGGCTGGGGAAAGAGAGATCCCACAGGAGGAAGGGGGATGGGGAAGAGAGATCCCACAGGAGGAAGGGGGAGGTGGAAGAGAGTTCCCTCAGGAGGAAGGGAGATGGGGAAGAGAGATCCTACTGCAGGTAGGGGGATGGGAAAGAGAGATCCCACAGGAGGAAGGGGGATGTGGAAGAGAGTTCCCTCAGGAGGAAGGGAGATGGGGAAGAGAGATCCTACTGCAGGTAGGGGGATGGGAAAGAGAGATCCCACAGGAGGAAGGGGGATGGGGAAGAGAGATCCCACAGGAGGAAGGGGGATGTGGAAGAAAGTTCCCACAGGACGAAGGCTGATGGGGAAAAAGAGATCCCACAGGAGGAAGGGGGCTTGGGACGAGAGATCCTACAGGAGGAAGGGGGCTGGGGAAGAGATATCCCACAGGAGGAAGGCTGATGGGCAAAAGGAGATCCCACAGGAGGAAGGGGGCTTGGGACGAGAAATCCTACAGGAGGAAGGGGGCTGGGGAAGAGATATCCCACAGGAGGAAGGCTGATGGGCAAAAAGAGATCCCACAGGAGGAAGGGGGCTTGGGACGTGAAATCCTACAGGAGGAAGGGGGCTGGGGAAGAGAGATTCCACAGGAGGAAGGGGGCTGCGGAGAGAGATCCCACAGGAGGAAGGGGGATGGGGAAGGGAGATCGCACAGGAAAAAGGGGGATGGGGAAGAGAGATCACACAGTAGGAAGGAGAATGGGGAATCGACTTCCCAGAGGAGGAGGGGGATGGGGAAGAGTGATCCCAGTGGAGGAAGTGGATATAGAGAAGAGAGATCCCACAGGCGGAATGGAATGGGAAGAGAGATCCCAGAGGACGAAGGGGATGGGAAAAAGAGATCCCACAGGAGGAAGAGGGATGGGAAAAAGAGATCCCACAGGTGGAATTGGGATGGGGAAAAGAGATCCCACAGTCGTAGGGGGATGGGGAAGAGAGAGCCTACGGGAGTAAGGAGAAAGGGGAAGAGAGATCCCACAGGAGGAAGGGGATGGGAAAGAGATATCCCACAGGAGGAAGAGGGATGGGGAAGAGAGATCCCGGAGGCGGAAGTGGACATTGAAGAGAGATCCCGCAGTAGGAAGCTGAATCAGGAAGAGAGATCGAAAGGGAGGAAGGAGATCGGGAAAATAAATATACATGGGGGATGGGTAAAGAGATCCCAAAGCAGGAAGGTTAATGGGTGAGAAACATCCCACAGGAGGGAGAGGATGAGGAAATGAGATCCCGCAGGAAGAATTGGGATGGGGAGAAGAGATCCCACAGGATTTGGGGGGTAACGGTAGGAGAGGTCCCACAGGAGGAAGGGGGATGGGGAAGAGGTCCCACAGGAGGAAGGGGATGGGGAAGGGAGATCCCACAGGAGGAAGGCGATTGGGAAGAGAGATCACACAGTAGGAAGGAGAATGGGGAAGAGAGATACCACAGGAGGGAGGGGGATGGGGAAAGGAGATCCCACAGGAGGAAGGGGGCTGGGGAAGAGCGATCCCACAGGAGAAAGTGGATGGGGAAAAGAGATCCCAAAGGAGGAAGGGGGATGGGGAAGAGAGATCCCATAGGAGGAAGGGGGCTGGGGAAGAGAGATTCAACAGGTGGAAGGCTGATGGGGAAAGGAGATCCCACAGGAGGAAGGGGGCTGGGGAAGAGAGATCCTACAGGAGGAAGGGGGCTGGGGAAGAGAGATCCTACAGGAGGAAGGGGGCTGGGGAAGAGAGATCCTACAGGAGGAAGGGGGCTGGGGAAGAGAGATCCTACAGGAGGAAGGGGGCTGGGGAGAGAGATCCCACAGGAGGAAGGGGGATGTGGAAAAGATATCCCACAGGAGGAAGGGGGATGGGGAAGAGAGATCCCACAGGAGGAAGGGGGATGGGAAATAGAGATCCCACAGTAGAAGGGGAAGGTGATGAGAGATCCCACAGGAGCAAGATCGGAAGAGAGATCACATAGGAGCAAGGGGGATGGGAAAGAGAGAAACCACAGGAGGAAGAGGGATGGGGAAGAGAGATCCCACAGGAGAAGGGGAAGGTGAATAGAGATCCCACAGGAGAATGGGAAGGCGATGAGAGATCCCACAGGAGCAAGATGGGAAGAGAGATCACATAGGAGCAAGGGGGATGGGAAAGAGAGAAACCACAGGAGGAAGTGGGATGCGGCAGAGAGATCCCTCAGGCGAAAGTGTGATAGGGAAGAAATTTCCGGCAGGAGGAACGCGGATGGGGAAGAGAGATCCCACAGTAGGAAGCAGAATCAGGAAGAGAGATCAAACAGGAGGTAGGGGGATGGGGAAGAGAGATCCCACAGGAGAAAGTGGATGGGGAAAAGAGATCCCAAAGGAGGAAGGGGGATGGGGAAGAGACATCCCATAGGAGGAAGGGGGCTGGGGAAGAGAGATTCAACAGGAGGAAGGCTGATTGGGAAAGGAGATCCCACAGGAGGAAGTGGGATGTGGAAAAGATATCCCACAGGAGGAAGGGGGATGGGGAAGAGAGATCCCACAGGAGGAAGGGGGATGTGGAAGAAAGTTCCCACAGGAGGAAGGCTTATGGGGAAAAAGAGATCCCACAGGAGGAAGGGGGCTGGGGAAGAGAGATCCCACAGGAGGAAGGGGGCTGGGGAAGAGAGATCCTACAGGAGGAAGGGGGCTGGGGAAGAGAGATCCTACAGGAGGAAGGGGGCTGGGGAGAGAGATCCCACAGGAGGAAGTGGGATGTGGAAGAGAGTTCCCTCAGGAGGAAATAGATAGGAAAAAAGAGATCCCACAGGAGGAAGGGGGATGTGGAAGAAAGTTCCCACAGGAGGAAGGCTTATGGGGAAAAAGAGATCCCACAGGAGGAAGGGGGCTGGGGAAGAGAGATCCCACAGGAGGAAGGGGGCTGGGGAAGAGCGATCCTGCAGGAGGCAGGGGGCTGGGGAAGAGAGATCCTACAGGAGGAAGGGGGCTGGGGAGAGAGATCCCACAGGAGGAAGGGGGATGTGGAAGAGAATTCCCTCAGGAGGAAATAGATAGGAAAAAAGAGATCCCACAGGAGGAAGGGGGATGGGGATGAGAGATCCCACAGGAGGATGGGGATGGGGAAGAGATCCCACAGGACGAAATAGATAGGGAAGAGTGATCCCACAGGCGGAAGGAGAAATGGGAAGAGAGATCCCACAGGAGGAAGGGTGATGGGGAAAAGAGATCCCACACGTGGAAGGCGGATGGGGAAGACAGATGTTACAGGAGGAAGAGGATGGGAAAGAGATATCCCACAGGAGGAAGAGGGCTGGTGAAGAGAGATCCCAGAGGAGGAAGTGGATATAGAAGAGAGATCCTGCAGTAGGAAGCTGAATCAGGAAGAGAGATCGAACGGGAGGAAGGAGATCTGGAAAATAAATATACACGGGGAAGCGGATGGCGAAGAGAGATCCCACAGGAGGAAGAGGGCTGGGGAAGAGAGATCCAAGGGATATAGAAGAGAGATCCCGCAGTAGGAAGCTGAATTAGGAAGAGAGATAGAAAGTGAGGAAGGAGATCGGGAAAATAAATCTACATGGGGGATGGGGAAAAGAGATCCCAATGCAGGAATGGGGATGGGGAAGGGAGATCCTACATGAGGAAGGGGATGGGGAAAGGTGATCCCACAGGAGGAAAGGGGTTGGGAAGGCAAGATCCCACAGGAGGACTGGGATGGGGAAGAGAGATCCCACAGGAGGACGGGGATGGGGAAGGGAGATCCTACAGGATGAAGAGGATGGGGAAGAGAGGTCCCACAGGAGGAAGAGGGATGGGGAAGAGAGATACCACAGTTATGGGGGGATTGGGAAGAGAGTTCCCACATGTGGAAGGGGGATAGGAAAGAGAGATCCTGCAGGAGGAAGGGGGATGGGGAAGAAACATCCCACAGGAGGAAGGGGATGAGGAAATGAGATCCCGCAGGAAGAACTGGGATGGGGAGAAGAGATCCCACAAGAGTTGGGGGTTTGGGGAAGAGAGATCCCTCGGGAAGAAGGGGGATGGGGATGAGAGATCCCACAGGAAGGGGGATGGGGAAAGAGATCCGACAGGAGGGAGATCCCACAGCAGGAACGTGGGTGTGGAGGAGAAATCTGAAAAGAGGAAGGGTAATGGCTAAGAGAAATCCAACAGGAAAAAGGGGGATGGGGAAGAGTGGTTGCACAGGATGAAGGGGGTGGCATTTGTCACAATTCATCTCAATCTGATTTACTGCAGTTTTACCCAAATCCCTTTTCATTCAAACAGCACAATGGAACAGTTTCACAGTTCTGAGTGAGAGCTAAATCAAGTTACCCCAACTCCTGGCACTTGTGCAGCCCGGGTCCCAGCCGCTGGATTCCTTCACACTGAATGTGGCAGCGCTGCAGGTCGAGGTGTTTTATTGTATCACAGAGTCCAATGGCATGAGACAGGACCGCGCAGTCAATAGGGGTCAGTGTCATTCCACTGAATGAAAGTGTTTTCATAGATCCCAGTGTAGCCTGAGCCAGTCCACGATTCTGAGACTCAAACAGGAAGTGCAATGTGTTCAGGAGGCTCCTTTTACCAGCTTCACTCTCCGTGTTTCCACTCTGGCGTTTAACCTCCTCCTTCACCCAGTCAATCACCCGGCAGGTTGTTTGATTAGGAAATGGACCCAGAAACTCCTCCAGGCCCCGAGCTGTCATTGGGTTGGAGAGACCAGCAACAAAACGGAGAAATACCTCAAATCGCCCATCTTCCGTCTTGTGGGCTTCAATGAGGAATTTCAGGATATCCTCGGGATGTACAGTCAGGAATTGTGCGACTGCAGCTACAAACTCTTGGATGGTGAGGTGTGGGAATGTGTACACCACGCTGTGGGCAGAATCCTCTCTCTCCAAAAGCTCCATCAGGAACCCGGACAGGAACTGGGAAGGCTGCAGATTGAACTTGATCAAATCTCCGTCTGTAAACACAATCTTCTTCTCGGACACTCCTCTGTAGGCCATCTGACCCACCCTGAGTAACACATCACGGGGTCTCTCAATCTCACGGCCGTGGTTTTTCAGGATATTGTAAATATAGTAGGAGTACAGTTGAGTGATGGTCTTGGGAACTCGCTGCGGGTCCCTGACTCTTTGTGTGAAGAAGGGGCCCAGTGTCAGAGCGAGGATCCAGCAGTAGGAGGGGTTGTAGCTCATGGTGTACAGGATCTCGTTCTCCTGCACGTGTTTGAAAACAGCTGCTGCCACCGTCTGATCTTCAAAATACCGGATGAAATATTCCTTCCGTTCCTCACCAACCAATCCCAGGATTTCAGCCCAGACACCGATCTTCGCCTCTTTCAATAAATGTAACACAGTGGGACGGGTGGTCACCAGCACTGAACACCCTGGGAGCAGCTTGCCCTGGATTAAACTGTACACTATGTCAGACACTTCACACCACCACTCGGGATCTGGGCACTGGTGCTTGGGTTCTGTATCTCTCCGACTGTCCGCAAAATCGATTCTGTGCTTGAATTCATCCAAACCATCGAATATAAACAGCAATCCCTCTGGGTTCTTCCAGACCTCTCTCAGGATATTCCCAAAGTAAGGATACTGATCCAGAATCAGTTCCCTCAGGTTTATTCTGCAGTTAATAGAGTTTAAATCCCGGAATGTGAAACTGAAGACAAACTGGAATTGTTGGAATATTTTCCCGGCGGCCCAGTCATAAACAATCTTTTGTACCATTGTTGTTTTCCCTATTCCTGGCACTCCGGCTACTGCTGCGGAACTCCCAGATTTGGATTTACTGCGGGAAAAACTGCTGTGGAATAACTGAGCAGTCTGTATTTTTTCTAACGCTCCACGGAAATGTTTCTCTCTATAATCCTCGTGGTCTCTGCCTCTTGCCAGCAGCTCGTGTTCCACCAGTCTCCGATCTCGAAGAGTAGAAATGACCGTGAGCTTTGTGTATCGATCATCCAGCTGGAAAACCTTCACCTTCTCCCTCATCAGGATCGTGTTCACTCTCAATGTTTCAGTTTGTGCCCGCAGAGTCTCCTTGTGTTTCTGTTGAACATCTTCATGGGAACAAAAACATATTCAAAATGTTAACTAGCTCAACTGACAAAGGTCTTTATAACTGCATTCCAATATTCAGTGTTTGGGATTACATGAATTAATTCAATGCTTCCATGGATATTAGGACAGAAAGTAAAATTCTGTTCACAGACACAGGAGCTAACAGCGATGATTGTCTCAGAAAAATGTCCAATCCTGATATTCTGACGCTAATGACTGATGAAGGTGAACGTTCCCCGGATATCCCATTGCAATCCTGACTGCACTCCCATTACAATATTCCACTATATTTAAAGCATTGTTTGCATCATTAACAGACGATGTTATTGCTGACCTGGTGTGGAAATATGGAGAGCAGGACACTGTGCATTTTGGCAAAGCTACACACTGGGGAGTCACAGGTGTCCACTGCAAACACCAATGGTGTCAAAACAGGAACAGAACATGCGGGAAATGGGGGTTTCTTTACTCAGAGATGTTCCTGATTCGGAAGAGCGTCAGCATTTAGAGAAGGCAGGATAATGGGGTTGAGAAGAATTGCAGAGCAAATTCAATGAGCTGAATGGCTTCATTATCTTCCTAAGACTTATGGTTTTAGGGAGTATCTAGAGTATTGTGTTCACTTCTGCTTGTCCAGCACTGGGGATGATTGGAGAGGGTGCAGAACAGGTTCACCAGGATGTTGCTTGGATTCGGAGGCATGTGAGGCAAGTAGAGCTTTGAGAAACTTGGATTGTTTATTCTGGAGTTAGAATAGAGATCTGCCTGATGTTTATAAGATTGAGAGATAAGATTTGGGGTAGAGAGCCTGTATTTTACTTTCAACTTAGGATTGATGACTCATAGCAGAGGGCATTTGGTAAAGTTGAAATGGGATAAATTTAGAGTACATGTGGGCAGATTTTTCACTGAGTGGTGTGTGCCTGGAATTTACAGCCTGGGTCGTGTTGGAGGCAACTATGTTATAGGTTCTTCAAGGGATACGTGAATGTGCAGGAAATGCGAGGGTATGGTCAATAGCATAAGAGAGGATAACAAAGTGGTTTTTTTTGTTCTTTCCCAGATATATAAAGAGTAAAAAAAGTAGAGGGTTGATATCGAACCGCTGGAAAATGAAGTTGTAGATTTAGTAATGGGTGCAAAAGGAAATGTCAGACATACTCTGTGGAAGTCACTAGCAGAATTCCAAATTGTAAAGAGCATCAGCGGACAGAATTGAGTGCAGCTGCTATTACGAAGGAGAAGGTGCTTCGGAATCTGAAAGGTCTGAAGAGAGAAAGGTCACCTGGACTGGGTCATACAGTGTGTCAGGAGCCTGTCTGGGGTGTGTGGGGATTCCCAGAGCGTTAGGACCCGGAGTGGAGGGTTCAGAGACACAAGGGCTGGATTAATACATCAACAGCTGGAACAGCTGGAAAAATACGCTTTACAATGTTCAGGCTGCAACGAGAGATGATCTGAATTGTAACCTGAAACCAGAGATCGGCGAATGATTGATGGTGGATTTTCGTTCCCAGATTCTGCCAAGTCACAGTCTAACATTTGAGATGTGGTTTGAACTGAGCATTTCATCACTCACCTGTCAGTTCAGTGGGTAACTCAGACAACCCTTGTGCAATGTTTATGTATTCCTCTGGGTCAGGACCTGTTTAAATCAACAAAAGAGTTCATGAAAACAGAACTAAAATAATTACAACTATTCAATGTGCCTTTGTGTTCAGTGCGTGTTTTTAACATACCGAGCTCCTGTATTTCCCTCAGTATCCTGTCCAACTTCGGTAACTCAGTCCTCCACATCACAAAGGATTCCCACATCGCCCTCCGGGCCCGGGAACCTTTGCCCATCACCAAACTGAGGAAGAGTCTGGAACTCTCTGTCCGGTTTCCCTTCTCTGTCAGTTCAGTGACTTTCTATAAAAGCAAACAATTAATTTATTGTGGAGTAGATGGACAGACATGGCGAATCTCACAGATTAATATTCATCCTGGATTAATGAGCTGAGGTGAGTTTGACCGACGGTCCTGATAAGATGCAAAATTAATTTCAACAGTCCAGATATGCAGCCCTTGCACTTATGTCATACAACGATATGACTATTACAGCACAGTAACACAGTCCGTGCCGAGCGCTTACTCTCACCTAGTCCCACCTAACTGCACTCAGCCCATAACCCTCCATTCTCTTCCTGTCCATATACATATCCAGTTTTTAAAATGACAATATTGAACCTGCCTTTGCCACTTCTACTGTAAGCTCATTCCACACAGTTACCACTCTCTGAGTAAAGAAGTTCCCCCTCGTGTTACCCCTAAACTTTTGCACCCAACTCTCAACTCATGTCCTCTTGTTTGAATCTCGTCTACTCTAAATGGAAAAAACCCTATGCACGTCAACTCTATCTATCCCCTCATAATTTTAAATGCCTCTATCAAGTCCCCCCCCCCAAAGTTCAACGCTCTAAAGAATAAAGACTTAACTTGTTCAACCTTTCTCTGTACTTAGGTGCTGAGACCCAGTTAACATTCTAGTAAATCTCCTCTGTACTCTCTATATTTTGTTGACATCTTTCCTATATTTCAGTGGCCAGAACTGTACACAATACTCCAAATTTGACCTTACCAATGCCTTGTACAATATATCTTTACTTCCCAACTCCTGTACTCAATGTTCTGATTTATGAAGGACAGCATACCAAAAGCTTTCTTCACCACCCTATCCACATGAGATTCCACCTTCAGTGAACTATGCACCATTATTAATAGTTCACTCTGTTATACTGCATTCCTCAATGCCCTACCATTTACCATGTATGTCCTATTTTGATTAGTCCTACCAAAATGTAGCACCTCACACTTATCAGCATTAAACTCCATCTGCTATCTTTCAGCCCACTCTTCTAACTGGCCTAAATCTCTCTGTAAGATTTGAAAACCTACTTCATTATCCACAACGCCACCTATCTTAGTGTCCTCTGCATACTTAGTAATCCAATGTACCACCCCATCATCCAGATCATTTATGTACATTACAAACAACACTGGACCCATTACAGATCCCTGAGGCACACCACCAGTCACCGGCCTCCATCCTGACAAACAGTTATCCACCAATACTCTCTGGGATCTCCCATCCAGCCACTGTTGAATCCATTTCACAACTTCAATATTAATACCTAACGATTGAACCTTCCTAACTAACCTACCGTGCGGAACCTTGTCAAAGGTCTTACTGAGGTCCGGTCCACTGATAAATACAGCAGGTGTGAGAGGAGAAGGTGACTCTGAACCTGCAGTTCCCAGTGCGCCCCACCTGAACAGCTGAAACAGATCTACTGAAGACAAAGGTCTGACTGAGGTCTGGTACACTGATAAATACAGCAGGTGTGAGAGGAAAAGGTGACGTTGAACCTGCAGTTCCCAGTGCTCCCCATTTGAACAGCTGAAACAGATCTACTGAAGTCAAAGGTCTGACTGAGGTCTGGTACACTGATAAATACAGCAGGTGTGAGAGGAGAAGGTGACTCTGAACCTGCAGTTCCCAGTGCTCCCCACCTGAACAGCCGAAACAGATCTACTGAAGTCAAAGGTCTGACTGAGGTCCGGTACACTGATAAATACAGCAGGTGTGAGAGGAGAAGGTGACTCTGAACCTGCAGTTCCCAGTGCTCCCCACCTGAACAGTTGAAACAGATCTACTGAAGACAAAGGTCTGACTGAGGTCCGGTACACTGATAAATACAGCAGGTGTGAGAGGAGAAGGTGACTCTGAACCTGCAGTTCCCAGTGCTCCCCACCTGAACAGCTGAAACAGATCTACTGAAGACAAAGGTCTTACTGAGTTCCGGTACACTGATAAATACAGCAGGTGTGAGAGGAGAAGGTGACTCTGAACCTGCAGTTCCCAGTGCTCCCCACCTGAACAGCCGAATCAGATCTACTGAAGACAAGTCAGAGAGCAAAGTCTCCATTGCCATGTAGAACTCCTAGAACGTGCAGGAGATTAATATCGATCACTATTCCCTCTGATACCGGCAGTTCAGTGGCATTACACTGAATACACTCACCTCATTTTCTTCTCTACTGAAATGTCCCTCCTTTGTCAACATCCAACCGAGTCTTTCAACCTTTTCTTCAATCGCTTGTTTGAGTCTGTCCCTGTAGAACTTGGTCAGTTGGTACAGTCGATACTCGCCCCCCTCTGCCAGGAGGTCGGAGATTGTAAACTCTGGCTCGGCAAATATAAAATGAGAATGTAGTCACAAACTCAAATCTCGCTTGTCTCCACCGCTCTCACCCAGCCCTAACAAACCAGTCATGTCTTGAACCTCAGTGTTTACCTGCTTTCAGCTGGAAACACGTATTTTGCCCTAATCTCCAACACTGGCCTTAAAAAACCGACCCATCAATGCGCTGTGCTAGACGTTCCCAGAAGGAACCCATTCACCAGAAACCTGTCTCTCCCACCGTCCCACCCACTCACCGATTTCAGTTTAAAATGGGCAATAAATGTTGGGACTGTCAATATAGTCGCTTCCCAGAGACACTCTCTCTATCCTGGCGAATGCATTTCCCATAACTCATATCCTGGAAATACTCCCTTATCCGGATAGCTGCATTTCCTCCGATACACATCCTGGAAATCCTCAGAGCAGGTAGGACATTTCCTGTAGTGCGGTAACCGGTGCCACACTACACCGCATGCACCACGCCCACACTTTCCCCCTCTCTGACCAACCCTCCAACAAGGAATCACATTTACCCACTTCCCCCCTCATTCTGCGAACACATCACCCTCATGTTTTACTCACCCACTCCCTGTTGGGCACTTGACAATTCCGTGTTTAATGAGTTTCCGAGCTGACAGGCAGTCGCCTCACTTGTGCCGGTTCTAGGGTCCTGCTCAGTGTCTCTGACGTCACTGTCTCTGGGCTGACAGGCAGTCGCCTCACTTGTGCTGGGTCCAGGGACCTGCTCAGTGTCTCTGACGTCACTGTCTCTGAGCTGAATTTGCTCCTCCTCCTCTGCGGCCGGACCGCAATCCATTGGGACATTGCTCTCAATCTGACCCTGCTTTGGAACCTTGCTTCCCGTGTCCCGATCATCTTCCTCGATGAGCTACCTGGTAAAAGCCTCGAGTACTTTCTGTACCGGATTTAATTTCCCACCTGCAGTAAATGATGAATTGCAGGTTTAGAGTGATTTATGCTCGAACAAGGATTCTCAATGGGTGTCTGCAATGGAGCCAGGAACCCGGCTGACCGGATTTGGAGTGGGACTGTGCTGGTGAATGTGAACCACACCTCCTGCCAGGTTACCATCCCGGTAAGCCAGTGAGTGGACACATCCACTCCCAGAAAAAGAACTAGATAGACACAGTAATACTGATCACCGACTACGCATTAGCTGAACACACCAATAACCAGCGGTTATTAATGAACGGCATCAGGTGATACCGGGAATTATCACTGGGATTAACTCCCACAAACATAAATCTCCCTGGATCACAAACTGTCCAGTCACCTGTATCACTCACAGACAATCCACTGGATTACTCGTGGTCCGATCCTCCAGATCAAACGTTCTCCGGTTGCTTTGTCACACACTGTCTTGTCCCCTGGGTCAAAGACTGACCACTGCCTTGAGACGGACAACGTCCAGTCCCCTGGGTTACAGATTGAACATAACCTTGAAGCCCATGATGCCTGGTCCCCTGGGTCCCATCCCGTCTCCTGGATAATAATTGTCATGTAGCAACTATACAAGTCATTGGCAAAGGGAGAATCTTGCGTGCAGTTCCAGTAGCTGAACAAAGTCTCGCTGAGAGAGCTTTGCATTTGCTAAGGATGCAGTTGCTAGCAATCTACAGGATGGATGTGACTCAGCTGGGAAGAGTGTCGGGGAGATTCACAAGTACGTTACCGGATGGGGTTGTTTGTTATCTGGTTCGGCTGGGACAGTTTGCCCCGGAACACGGGAGCTTGAAGGGTAAACCTGCACACGTAAAACAGAATCAGAATCAGAATCAGTTTTATTATCACCGGCATGTGAGGTGAAATTTGTTAACTTAGCAGCAGCAGTTCAATGCAATAGGTAATCCAGCAGGGAAAAAATAATAATGATTAAAATTTTTAAAAAGTACACAATTAAACCAATTATGTATATTGAATAGATTTTTAAAAAATGTGCAAAAACAGAAAGACTGTATATTTTGAACAAAGTTAGGTAGTGTCCAAAGATTCAATGTCCATTTAGGAATGGGATGGCAGAGAGGACGAATCTGTTCCTGAATCACTGAGTGTGTGCATTCAGGCTTCTGTACCTACTCCCTGATGGTAACAGTGAGAAAAGGGCATGCCCTGGGTGCTACACGTCCTTAATAATGGACGCTGCCTTTCTGAGACACCGCTCCCTGAAGATTTACAACTTCCGGCAGCTTCTCTCGGTCCTGTGCAGTAGCCCCTCCATACCAGACAGTGACAGACCGATGCAGACCACAAATGAAGTGTCTCCTGATCCTCAGCTATTTCCAAGGCTGGCAATGTTCTCGGCTCGGCTACAGAAAACTGAGTTCGGAAAACTCCCCTCATCTACTTTGCGCAGCGAGCGGGGAGTTGAGAGCTGCCCGGACAAAACATGAAGTGTTGTATTATCGCACAATCTTTGAAATCCAGGAAATGCTCTTGTCACCTGCCTCTGAATTTTATAACTTTAAGTTGAAGATTTCTTTCACCTCTAAACAGGCCCTGATGTGCAACAGACCCTGAACCTAGATAATGTTGTAGGGGTGGAACTGGACTCTCTGACGGTGGTGTCTGAAAAGAGGATGCTGTCCAAGTTGCATGCCATCTTGGAAAATGCTCCCATCCACTCAATAATGTACTGGTTAGGCACAGGAGTATTCAGCCGGAGACTCATTCCACCGAGATGCAACACTGAGCGTCATAGGAAGTCATTCCTGCCTGTGGCCATCAAACTTTACAACTCCTCCCTCGGAGTGTCAGACACCCTGAGCCAATAGGCGGGTCCTGGACTTATTTCCACTGCGTGATTAACTTATTATTATTTAATTGTTTATGGTTTTATTTTGCTATATTTCTGCACTATCCGTGGTTGGTGCGGCTGTAACGAAATCCAATTTCCCTCGGGATCAATAAAGTATGTCCGTCTGTCTGTAGACTTTTACATAACAAACAGCACCGCTGTCACATTCCTGTTTGTGTTTCACTCTCAACCTGCTGATTCAGGGTCTCCGGCTCCTTTCACTCAGGTGAAGCTTTGCCTGGTGAGTGGAGTCATTCGACCATTACTGGTGTCAGGTCCCTGCGCTGGAACTATGGGACCCATCGATTACACAAAGGCACTTTACCAGTGGGATCAATGACACTGCTTGATGAAACTTTTTCTCTGCCCTGTTAGCGCCTGTGTAAGCTTCTTCATCTGAACTATTGTGCACCAACAGGGCAGAAGTTTAGTTATAAAGATCCGGGTGAACATACCTGTAGCCATTCTGATTCTGACTGACGGTTGTTGATTGTCGTCGTCTTGTTTACACTTTGATCCCGGTGCAGGACAGCGCCGCCTTCTGGTGATGACCTGAATTACACACAACAAGCAGACAGTGAGTCAGAGAGAGTTGGATTACTTTGCAAATGTGACAGTACAGCCATTCTCTGTATCAGAGCCGCAGTTCGCATCAACTCCCAAACCATATCTGTATGTCTGTCCAATGATATCTGGAACATACTTCCTATAGAGGCACAGAGCAACAGATCACAGATACTGACCCTTCAGCCCATCGAGACAATGCTGACCACAGTGTGCACTGAGATGGTCCTAATTTTCAGGCCTTTGGTACTGAAATGGTCAAACAGGAACATAACTTCATTGTAAAACCTAATTCTGCTTAATCACAGATTCGCAGGTTCTGACAATTTATTAGTAGAAAAGCACTTGATGACGACAGGGTATGTCAATGCAAATTATTGGTTGGCATTTGCTAGTTCGGACTGAATGAAATGTAGTGTTGGGACATTTGGCTTCAAGGGGGTTTGCTTTCAGCAGAGGCTCGCACGACGATATACTCGAGGGCAAGTATATAATTGCAGCTTGCAATAGACAGAGGAGTCAATGAGATGTTGCTGTAGTTCATGGTGATTCCACATTTCTGCAATCACTGCAGCAGGAAACAAAGGCGGCGTCTTCTAACGGGAGGAAATTCTCCACGCATTTTGAGATAATTGTGACGTAACACAGACGAAGCAAGGAAAGGTCAGAGGTGATGTTGGAAATGGACAAGCAATGTGAGGGAATGTGCGTGGCTTCGCAGAGCTGATGCTGACATCTGCAATGATTGCGACTGAGTCTGATAGAGGCATAAATGGTATTTCTAGGCTTATTCAGTCTGACTCCAGCTATTTTCTACCTTCCTTGGTACAGAAATGTAATGTCTAAAGAACTAGCGTTTGAGTGAATGAGACTCACCAAACTTTCTCCTGAGTGAGTCAATGGAAACTCTGATTCTGACTGAGGGTAAGTTGTTCTACTCAGAGAGGTGTGGATGCCCGGATTGCCCTGTCTGTTATGGAGGTGGAAGCAAATACAATGGGGGCTTCTAAGCGACGTTAAGATAAGCACATGGGTGTGAGGAAGACTGAGAGGATATGGACATTGTGTAGGAGGGAGTCATTAGTTTATTTCGGGGGTGTTGATTTACTTTTCAGTTGGTTTGACACACCATTGTGGCGGGAAGACCTGTTCCTGCGATGTACTGTTCCATGTTCTGTTCCATTTTCAGCACCAGGAATTTCTCTTTGACTCCCACTGGCAGATGGACAGGTGACAGTCAGGGGGAATTTCCAAATACGAATTGAATTTTGAAACCCCGGTCTCCTTCTACCGGTGCAAACACAAAACAGCGTATTTAACCACAGCCTCTCCCTGTGAGGGATGGAACGGGGACTCGTTCTCTGCTTTGCTTCCAAAGGAACTTCACAACCAAACACCTGAGCACAGAACAGAAATACTCGCTCCGCATCTCATAAATCCGGACAGCTTGATCCCCTGACTCATTTTATCTGGATCAGATCAGGTGTGGTATCCCAGGTCCAACCTCAGAGGGTCACAGCCCACACCGAGAGACTCTCTCATCCTTCCCACACCTCACACTGGGTGTTCCCACAGCCCACACCGAGAGACTCTCACATCTTTCCCACACCTCACACTGGGAGTTCCCACATCTCACAATGAGAGACTCTCACATCTTTCCCACACCTCACACTGGGAGTTCCCACATCTCACAATGAGAGATTCATGCTACTAATATCCAGCCCCCGGAGACGTCTGCATCATTGCGGAAGGAGGAACATCAAGCCGCCTCTGTAAAAGCACCGACGCAGACCGAAGCCCAGACACTGCCAGTTCCATATTCCTGGAGCCCCCATCCCAAGATTGTATCTCAAGCACCAACTCTCTCAGGGCTCTGTGCTGCCGGTAATATGCGGCAGTGTCTCAGCTAATCCCAGTTCAAAAACGTACACTCCCACACCAACCCACGGCAGAACTGGAGCCTGATGATCCTTTGTCTGGACGGGGATCAGCCGGGAAACGTGGGCATTGGGTCACAAAGAGGGCGCTGATACTTGTCTCCGCAGTTACATTGAGCACAGTTGTTCATTATTTTATTGTTGAGTGCAGTGTAGCCCAGTTCAATTAGCAGCCCCTTTCCTCGTCGTGTAACAGGAACAAAATGTTTTAAATATTAAATTGAAAATATAGCCCTCAGTACAGGAGATTTTTTTTTGTTCTTTTGACGTAGAAACGATTCACTGACTGCAAGGTGTTTGACACCCAGAACAGAATTGCATAAATACTATCCCTGCAATCTTCTTCATTCCATCCCGGACAGTAAATGCTCAAAGCATCCTCGTCTCTGAGGCCACTCTCTCTCCTCTGGGAGTCAGCAACCAGAGAGCGAGAAACATGTTCAACACTCTCTGCAGCTCTGGTGAGCTGTTGCCCTGGCGACGGAGGAAGTGGCTCGCAAAGATAACCGAGCGGGGAAATAACAAACTCAGTGTGACATGTTCTCAGTTTCATTGTGAGGAAGATGAACTGAACATTCAGCCATTTTGTAATGGTGACACTAAAATTCCGGTGGTTGTTTTTACCCTGTCGAGGTTCATTCGGTAAATCTCATGGTGGTTCCAGCTCTACAGAACTCTCAGCGGCGTAGATGCTGGTCCAACATAAAAACAAATTGTTGGATATGACCCTTCTGCAACAAATGTCGATGATGTGCAGAAGTTTCAATTGAGATTCGCAGAGTCCTTAGAGCACAGACACAGGACTGTTAGCCCATCCAGTCCGTGCCGTGTTCGGTGTGGTCCCAACCCCCTTCACCCAGACCACAGCCCTCTATACCTCACTCATCTAGATACCCAACCAAACATCGCTCAAATACCACAATCGAACCTTCATCTCTCACTTCTGCTGGGAGCTTGTTCCGCATTCGCACCACCCAGTGAGTGAAGTAGTTCCCCCTCAGATTCCCCTTCAATGTGTCAGTTTTTGCCCCAAATCCTTGATCTTACCCAGCCTGAGGGGAAAATGTCTCCCTGCATTCACCCTGCTTATAGCATCATAGATTTATGTATCTCTAGCAGGGGTTCCCAACTTGGGTCCATACACCCTTCCTTTAATTGTAGGGCAAAATGGCTTAGAAAAGTTGGAACACTGCTCGGGTACCCCGTCATTCCCTTGTATTCCGGATAATAAAGATTCACCTGTTCAAACTATCACTATAATTAATTCCTGAAATACCAGCAATGTCCGTGTAATTTTCCCTGCACTCTTTCACGCTGATCGGTAACTTTCCTCCAAGTAGCTGACCAGAACTGCAGACAATTCTGCCTATTGTAGAATCATGGTGCCCTTTTCAACTTTAGCATTAATATCCCAACCCCTCTTCGTAATAGCCCGCGTTGTGAAGGTCAATCTGCCCAAAACTCTGTTTATGACTCTGGTGCTACCTTAAAGGAATTGTGGATCTGTAACACCCACACCAGGACAATCAGGCTCAAAACAGTTATTTTCCCCAAGTAGTAAGCCTGATCAACACCTCTACTCACTAACCCACGCTCCACACCCCACCCACTACCAGTTTAACATTTCCTGACAGTTCCAAACACTCCTGTGCCTAACGTCACTTTATGGACAGACAATCAATGTCAGTCTCCATATGTCCAGACACTCCTGTGCCTAACGTCATTTTATGGACAGACAATCAATGTCAGTCCCCATATGTCCAGACACTCCTGTGCTTAACCTCACTTTATGGACAGACAATCAATGTCACTCTCCGGATGTCCAGACATTCCTGTACCCAACGTCAACTTATGAACATAGAATCAATGTCACAGACCAGACAATTGTGCAATATTGCAAAGGAAAAATCGCTGAATCAAAAATGCAATCAATTAGAAGGCTATGTTAACAACAGCAAAGATATGCACAAAAAAAGGAAATTACTGGGATTAAGGAAACCTCCTCTACAGGATGCATAACAGATCAATAAAGTATGTGAGAGCTGGATTCAGTATATAGAGCAGCTTTTTCTGAAGGTTGTAGAGGGGAACCCCCAGATATTAAACACCCTAATTCTGGCCCACCGATTGCCAAAGAAGAAATAACTAAAGCAATGAAAAGCATGAAGCATGGTAAAGCCACTGGACCTGATGAAATATCAATGGAACTGATACAAGCCCAAGAAGATCTGGGCATAGACATTCTTTCAGAAGCGTTTAATGGCGTATATGAGTCTGGTGTATTCCCTGACGATCTCTTGAAATCAGTGTTTATAACTCTGCCTAAAATTCCTGGAACTATTGACTGTGAAAGTTATAGAAGAATCAGTCTTGTGAATCACATAATAAGGATTTTGTTGAGAATTGTTCTGAGTCGAATCAAAAACAAGTTAAGGCCAGAAATTTCTAAACTGCAATAAGGGTCTATTTAGGATAGAGGAGCTAGGAACACAATTGTCATACTACGAATACTTTCAGAAAGGACAACTGAATATCAAAATGATGTATTTTTATGATTTATTGAGTTCACTAAAGCATTCGACAAAGTCAACATGAAAAATTATTTCAAATTCTCACTAAATTAAACATTGACGGAAGGGACTAATAATCTCTTCAAAATGTATATTGGAATCAAATGGTGGAGGTAGAAATTGATGATTTAATAAGCATTTGGACTAAAATTCAAACAGGAGTTAGGCAGAGATGCGTTGCCTCACTGAAATTATTTAATATCTATACTTAAATGACTTTCAAAGAAATAGAAGACCTAAATGGGATAAAAATTTGAGGTGTTATCATCAACAATATGAGATATGCAGATGATACCACCCGAATAGCAAGTGCTGCAGAAGGCCTACAAATACTCCGAGACAAAGTAGCACAAACAAGTGCAGATTTTGGTCTGACCATCAATTGTAAAAAAAAAATCCAAATATATCGTAACATCAGAAGAGCAGAATTCTCCCAAGTGCCAATTGTCCATCGGTAACAAAAGAGATTGAACAAAAGACCAGCTGTAATTACCATGGTAGCTTTATATCGCAAGATGCTAGAAGTAAAGTAAAAATAAAAATAAGAATTGCCATTGCCAAAAACAACTTCCAAAAAATGAAATCTATTTTTCCCAACAGACACATTTCTATGACTACAAGGCTTAGGCTACTAAAATGTTACATCTGGTCAATCTTGCTGTATGCTTCCGAAACATGGACGATAACATCAGAGCTCCAAAGAAACTTAAAAGCAGCAGAAATGTGGTTTATCAGAAGAATTCTGAAAATATCATCTAGAGATGAGGTAACTAATGAGACAGTACTCCAACATGCCCAGACAGAAAGATCTTTAATGAGAATATTGCATGAGAGGAAATTTAAATTCCTGGGCCATGTCATTAGAAAGGGAGAAATAGAATGTCTTACATTGGAAGGCTGTATGCCTGGGAAAGGTGACAGAGGAAGGCAAAGAAGAAAATATATGGACACTGTGAAAGAATGAACAGATCTAAGTGTGCGAGGTATCATCGACGCTGTGAGGGATCATTGGATGTGGAGAGTCATGATCGGCCAGGCATGTAAGGCGCAAGTCACGTGCAGAAGAAGAATCAATGTCAGTCTCATATGTCCAGACACTCCTGTGCTTAACCTCACTTTATGGACAGACAATCAATGTCAGTCTCATATGTCCAGACACTCCTGTGCTTAACCTCACTTTATGGACAGACAATCAATGTCAGTCTCATCTGTCCAGACACTCCTGTGCTTAACCTCACTTTATGGACAGACAATCAATGTCAGTCTCATATGTCCAGACACTCCTGTGCTTAACCTCACTTTATGGACAGACAATCAATGTCAGTCCCCATATGTCCAGACACTCCTGTGCTTAACCTCACTTTATGGACAGACAATCAATGTCAGTCTCACATGTCCAGACACTCCTGTGCTTAACCTCACTTTATGGACAGACAATCAATGTCAGTCTCATATGTCCAGACAGTCCTGCGCTTAACCTCACTTTATGGACATACAATCAATATTTTAAAACGATCATACTTTATTTATCGTGTTTTGTCTATTATTGTGGTCTCCATCATTTTTTTTTCTGTCTTGCTTTGGATTCAGAGTAACAATTATTTCGTTCTCCTTCACACTTGTGTACTGGAGTGACATAAAACAATTTTGTATCTTGAACCCTGGGGAGAATACCACGACCATCCACATTATCTAATCTCCCACTTGATTCCATCAGCTCCGACAATGTCACCCTCATTCTCCTCTGGAATAAAGATCCAGCTCGGCCAAACGCTTCCTATGACTCGGCCCTCTAGTCCAAGCAACATCTTCAGCAATCTCTTCTGCACCCTCTCCAGTTTCAAATATATTTACGGCAGTAGGGTGAACACAACTGTACATAATACTCTGTGTAGCCAAGTAGATTCATACACAAATCAATGGCATGAATAGTGAATTACAGAGGTCTCAACGCCGACACACACACCCCACTCGTCACAGGGCTCCATTCGCTAAAACCATCTTCAATCATCTCCCTCTGCTTCTTGTTCTCGAGCCCGGAGTGAATCCTCCTCGCCAGCTCCCCTTGACTCCTTCCTGACCGAACCTCCCCGATCAGCTGCCACGCGGGATTTTTTACAGACTTTACCAAAGTTCAGATAAACAACATCACTGCCCAACTTCACCCAACTCCCTAGTGAACTCTTAAATAATCTCCAAAATACCTGACAGATACGATGTCCTATTGGGCAGTGTAGAGGGTGATTTCCCCATGACTGATGCCCAAACTCCCGAGACTTCAGCTTCACTCCAGACTGAGAAAATCCCGATCCCAGCTGTGGAATTACCAACCTGGACTGAAGCCCGCATACTGCCAGTTCCATATCCTCAGAGTCACCAGCCCAATATTCTCACCCATACACAGACGCTTTGGTGCCGGCGATTTGCCGTGGTGTTCCTGCCATGTCCGATTCACAGACTAAGGTGGAACTGGAACCTAATGACCCTCTGCCGGGGCCGGGGCTCAGTCTGGTTCCCTGGTCTGTGTAGAGGATGCGGATACACTTCAGCCTGTCCCCAGCAGCAAAACCGAGCACATTTGATCACACAATCTTCCTGCTGTGTGGGATCTTGCCCAGCACAGCTGGCTGCTATATTTCCCGCAGTGTAGCAGAAACAAAATGTAAAATTACAAAGTAGAAAATGCTGGGAACTCAGTACATCAGACTACATCTCTGAAAGGTGAAATGGTGGAAGACCCAGTTCCAGAACTAAGACTGTCCGTGATCTGCTGAGCGTCTCCAGTATTTTTCTCCTCCTCACTTTAAATTTCCTGCAACTGTAGTATTTCCTCCCTCTTCATTTTAATGCACAGATAGTAACTGATTGCCACCCGTGACTGTCAATGCCACCCCACCCCAACCAATGTGTCAGTTGTCAGTTCATTCTGACCCTGGTGTAACACAGCCCATACAGTCAATGCTCACAGCATCTTTTCCCCCCACTATCGCTCTGTGCATTTGCCCCTGAGGCCACTGTCTCTGCGCTGAGAGGCCGTGACAACAGAACCAAAGAAACACTCGCTGCAGCTCTGACAGGCTGATGGAAATAGAGGAAGTGGCTCACTGAAAATAACCGAAAAAGGAAATAACAAACTCATCATGTGCTACAAGTGTCGTTTTGACAAAGACGAACACTGCAGCCATTTTGTAACGCTGAAACTAAAATTGAAATGGCCGCTTTTACCCCGCCGAGTGTTGATTTCAAATAAACCTCTGTCTGAACGGGAGAAACATGCTTCTACTCATACACGTGGAGCAGTGTCCCGAGGGTGAGATCACTCTGTTCAGCCCTCGCTGTCTGCAAGCAGACAACGGGCCGAACGGCCGCTTCCGGTGTGATGGAAGCGTGTAAATCAATTACCGACCCCAGGCGTCGATCCAGGTGAAGTCTGGATCCGCTACCGGGCCGGGTGATGGAGGTAAAGTTCCCCAGGTACATCTTAATGCGTGTGTTTAATCTCGGCATCACCACCTCATCCCGCTCCTGGGACCAGAACACCAGGGGCTGAGCGGCGGCTCATCTCAGGCGGTCCGGCGTGAAGGTCCCATAACCCGGACCGACCACGACAGGTTGGATCCAGGAAGCGGTACGAGGCCGCCAGTTCGAGGATTTTAACGGGACTCTCTGCCCGACATCAGGTACCCTCAACCACACCCCTCACCCGAATCGGCTTCAGTACTCACCGATGGGAAATTGTTGGTCGCGTTCACCCCTACTGACCGGCCTCAATGCTCACCGATGAGAACTTGATCAATTTGTCCCGCAAAGAGCGATCGGTCCACCTGCTCCCCGCCGACGACCCGCTTCAACAGAGGACGGAAAGAGAAGCACCGCCCATCCGGAGACTGTGAGAGCGGGGGCGGGGCCTCGGAAGCGAGAACCTCAGATGCTGCGGATCTGTGTTTGAAATGGGAGCCAGACGCTGGATCACGTGACGGGTGGAGGGACTCCCGCCTGAACCGGGACCCTGCTCCTCGACCCTCACACACTGCCCGACCTACCTGCCGCATTTTAAACCTTATTCCATACTTACACCAGCTACATTTTTAATTTTCCCCTCTGTATCTTTCCCGTCCCCATCGCTCCGCCTCCCGGTTCCTGGAGCTTTGCGAGTTCGATTCCATCCCGGTCCGATACACAATGCCCACCCGAACAGGAATTCCGCGGGTTTCATTGAAATCACTTGTATGTTTATAAACAATAATTTCTATTCACAATCCTCCGGAGCCTCACTGAACAGGAACCCTGTAACATCAAGTGAGAAACAGCAGTAGGAGGCTATTCTGCCCCTCCAACCATCAACAAGATGGCGGCTGCTCTCCCATCTCAGCCCACATGTTTCTCCCCGATCCTCATTTCCTCGATCCCTTCGGTCTCCATACATCTGCCGGCCTCTGATTTATGTGAAGATGATCACTGAGACTTCATCGTCCTCCAGGAATCAGTCTGGCGAATCTCTAAAGCAAACACTGTCCAACTTCTTATAATCCTCCATAGAATTAAATTCTATTTCTGCAGCCCTGTGTTACCCCCACAACTCACCTTCCACCCATGTCACTATTTCCACCTTGCCACCTCCCCCCTCACCTGGATCCACCTCTCTCTCCCCAGCTCTTGCCCCATCCCAACCCCTCACCGCTTTTCTCTGAATATTTCCTGTCCACTCTCAGTCCAGAGGGAGGGTCTCGGCCCGAAATGTTGACGGTCCATTTCCTTCCACAGCCGCTGCCCGACCCATTGTGTTCCTCCGGCAGTTTGTTCTTTGGTCTGTATAACCCGTGTTAGTATGGGGAGCGGGATTTTACACCAAATACTCTCAGATGCTGGGGTCAAAGGAACACGTACAACACGCTGGAGGAACTCAGCAGGTCGGGCAGCTTCCGTGGACACGAACTGTCAACGTTTCAGACCGAGACCCTTCGGCAGGACTGAGAGGGAGGGGGCAGGGACACTACAGTCTGTGGTGGGAAAGCTGTTGGAAAAGATTCTTAGAGATAGGATCTATGGGTATTTAGAGAATCATGGTCTGACCAGGTATAATCAGCATGGCTTTGTGAAGGGCAGATCGTGCCTACCAAGCCCGATAGGGTTATTTGAGGAGGTGAGCAGGCATATAGATGAGGGTCGTGCACTGGATGTGATCTACATGGATTTTAGTAAGGCATTTGACAAGGTTCCACACGGTAGGCTTATTCAGAAAGTCAGAAGGCATGGGATCCAGGGAAGTTTGGCCAGGTGGATTCAGAATTGGCTTGCCTGCAGAAGGCAGAGGGTTGTGGTGGAGGGAGTACATTCAGATTGGAGGCTTGTGACTAGTGGTGTCCCACAAGGATCGGTTCTGGGACCCCAACTTTTTGTGATTATTATTAACGACCTGGATGTGAGGGCAGAAGGGTGGGTTGGCAAGTTTGCAGACGACACAAAGGTTGGTGGTGTTGTAGATAGTGTACAGGGTTGGCAACGATTGGGGAGAGACAATGACAGGATGCAGAAGTGGGCTGAGAAGTGGCAGATGGAGTTCAACCCGGAGAAGTGTGAGGTGCTACACTTTGGAAGGACAAACTCCAAGGCAGAGTACAAAGTAAATGGCAGGATACTTGATAGGGTGGAGAAGCAGGGGGGGGTCAGGGGGTACATGTCCACAGACCCCTGAAAGTTGCCTCACAGGTAGATAGGGTAGTTAAGAAAGCTTTTGGGGTGTTAGGATTCATAAGTCGAGGGACAGAGTTTAATAGACGCAATGTAATGATGCAGTTCTATAAAACTCGAGTTAGGCCACTCTTGGAGTACTGTGTCCAGTTCTGGCCGCCTCACTATAAGAAGGATGTGGAAGCGTTGGAAAGGGTACAGAGGAGATTTACCAGGATGCTGCCTGGTTTAGAGAGTATGCATTATGATCACAGATTAAGGGAGCTAGGGCTTTACTCTTTGGCGAGAAGGAGGATGAGAGGAGCCATGATAGAGGTGTACAAGATATTAAGAGGAATAGACAGAGTGGACAGCCAGCTCTTCTTCCCCAGGGCACTACAAGAGGACATGACTTTAAGGTAAGGGGAGGGAAGTTCAAGGAGGATATTAGAGGAAGGTTTTTCACTCAGAGAGTGGTTGGTGCGTGGAATGCACTGCCTGTCAGTGGTGGAGGCAGATACACTAGTCAAGTTTAAGAGTCTGTTAGAAAGGTATATGGAGGAATTTAATGTGGAAGGTTATATGGCAGGCAGGGTTTGAGGGTCGGAACAACATTGTGGGCCGAAGGGCCTGTAATGTGCTGTACTATTCTACGTTTTATAAAGAAGGCGGAAGGGTGGGAAGGAGAAGGATTTTCGGTGCCAGGTGAAAAACCGGTAAGGGGAAAGATCAAAGGGTGGGGGAGGGGAAGCTGGGTGGGGTTAGGCAGGAAAGGTAGAGAGCAGAATGTGTATTGAAGAAGGCAGAATCATGAGAGCGATTATATTTGTGGCAAATATGATTATGTGATATGTATGTACAATATCTGAAGTATATCTCATGGAAATGTTTGTTTGATGATGAACTTCAATAAAAAATAAATTACAAAAAAAGTAAATTTACTGATGACACAACGTTTGGGGGTGTTGTGGATAGTGTGGAGGGCTGTCGAGGTTACAGCGGGACATTGATAGGATGGAAAACTGTGCTGAGAAGTGGCAAAGGGAGTTCAACCCAGATAATTGTGAGGTGGTTCATTTTGGTAGGTCAAATATCATGGCAGAATGTCGTATTAATGGCAAGACTCTTGGCAGTGTGGAGGATCAGAGGGATCTTGGGGTCCGAGTCCATAGGACACTCAATGCAGCTGCGCAGGTTGACTCTGTGGTTAAGAAGGCGTACGGTTCATTGGCCTTCATCAACCATGGGATGAGTTTAAGAGTCAAGTGGTAAAGTTACAGCTATTTAGGATCCTGGTCAGACCCAACTTGGAGTACTGGACTCAGTCCTGATCCCCTCAGTACTGAAAGGTTGTAGAAACTATACAAAGTCTACAGAAGAGATTTACAAGGATTTTTTTCAGGATTGAAAAAACCTATGAGAATAGGTTGAGTGAACTTGGCCCTTTTCTCCTTCGACAGATGGAGGATGAGATGTGACCTGATAGAGGTGTATAAGATGATGAGAGGCATTGATCGTGTGGATAGTCAGAGGCTTTTTCTCAGGGCTGAAATGGCTAACACAAGAGGGCACATTTTTAAGATGCTTGGAAATAGGTACCGAGGGGATGTCTGGGTAAGGTTTTTGTACGCAGAGAGTGGTGAGTGCGAGGAATGGGCTGCCGGCGACGGTGGTGGAGGCGGATAGAGTGGGGTGTTTTAGGGGAATTTTGGGCAAGTACATGGAATGTGGAAGAATAGAGGGCTGATGAGTAACCCTAGGAATTCTGGAAAGTAAGTTCATGTTTGGTACAGCATTGTCGGCCGAAAGGCCAGTGTATTATGTTACAGGTTCTCTATGTTTCTATGCGTCTGTGTTCTCAGTTCATCCCATACCGCCAATGCTCACAGCATCCTTTCCTCCCACTATCATTCTGTTTCATTTGCTCCTGAGGCCACTGTCTCTACCCTGAGAGGCGGCGAACACTGAGCGTTAAAAAGATGTGCAGCTCTTCTTGCAGCTCTGGTGGGCCGTTACCCTGGAAACGGAGGAAGTAGCTCACCACAAAATAACCGAAAAGGGAAATGACAAACTCAACATCGTATGCTGTGAGTTTCATTGTGACAAAGGTTGACACTGCAGCCATTTTGAAACGAAGAATTTAAAACTGTGAAGTCTGCTTTTAACGTGCTGTATTCAGTTAATTCTCTAGTAGTTCTGGCTAACAAAAATGATCAATAGTTAGCGATCAATAATATATTAACCTCTGCCGTAAATATACGCGGTGACAGCCTGAATCACCATCTGTTGTTACAAACTCTACAGATTGAACACTCTTTTTTCTGAAGAGGTTTCTCTCATCTCAGTTTTAAAGGGAAGCTTGATTATTTGGATGTTGTCATCTCAAACCCAAGACTCTCCGTTTCGCTCCCGACGTGATTCCGTTGTCCATTTATACACCCCCCCCCCCCCACCATCCCTCCTCACCGACCTCCCTCCGGGCACTCATCCACCTGCCCCCACACATCTTCCCTCAACACCATCCCAGGCCCCAGACAGTCCTTTCAGGTGAGGCACCACTTCACCTGCGAGTCAACTGGGGTGATATACAGTATCCGGTACTCCCGATGCGGCCATTTATACATTGGGGAGACCCGCCACAGACTAGGAGACCGTTTAGCCGAACACGGGCGCTCAGTCCTCCAGCAGTGGCGGGATCTTCCTGTGGCCACACACTTCAAATCCACAGACCAGTCCCACTCTGACATGTCTGTCCATGGCCTCCTCTATCGTCAAGATGAGGCCACACACAGGTCGATGGAGCAATACCTTATCTCCGGCCTAGGTAGCCTTCTACCTGCCGGCATGAACATTCAACTCACAGACCTCCGTTGATACCCCTGCCCCCCCTTTCCCCATCCCTATGTATTAATTTTGTCTGGTTCTCTTTCTCTTTCTTTCCCCCCCCCCTCACTATAATCTCCCCCCAGTCCTACCTTTCTTTCTCTTCTATTTCCCATATATCTCCACCTTCCCCTAGCCCATTTCCGTCTAGCCTATCACTTCCCAGTTCTCTTCGTGATCCCTCCCCCCACTTCTTATCCCAACTCGACCATCCCATGATACTTCACTCCTGATGAAAGGTTTCGGCCCGAAACGTCGTCACTACCTCCTCCCATAGATGCTGTCTGTCTTGCTGAGTTCTGCCAGCATTTTGTGTTTTTACTTGGAGTACTGTGTCCAGTTCTGGTCGCCTCACTATAGGGAGGATGTGGAAGCATTGTAAAGGGTACAGAGGAGATTTACCAGTTTGATGCCTGGTTTAGAGAGTGTGCATTATGATCAGAGATTAAGGGAGCTAGGGCTTTACTCTTGGGAGAGAAGGAGGATGAGAGGAGACATGATAGAGGTGTACAAGATATTAAGAGGAATAGATAGAGTGGACAGCCAGCGCTTCTGCCCCAGGGCACCACTGCTCAATACAAGAGGACATGGCTTTAAGGTAAGGGGAGGGAAATTCAAGGGGGATATTAGAGGAAGGTTTTTTTACTCAGAGAGTGGTTGATGCGTGGAATGCTCTGCCTGGGTCAGTGGTGGAGGCAGATACACCAGTGAAGTTTAAGAGACTACCAGACAGGTATATGGAGGAGTTATATGGGAGGCAGGGTTTCAGAGTCGCACAACATTGTGGGCCGAAGGGCCTGAACTCTGCTGTACTGTTCTTTGTTCCATGTTCCAAATAATCTCTTCCCCAGATCCCTCTGAACCTCTTATTCCCAAATATATTCCCTTTGACCTCCCGGTCAGCTCCCGGACTGTGGCCGATACGGGCATCAGTGAGGCCTTTGATCAGGTTCCACATGGTCGGCTGCTGTGGGAAGTTACACCGCATGATACCCAGGGAGAGACGGCGAACTGGATGCACGGTTACCTTGATGGCAGGAAGCATGGAGGGATGGTGGGAGGCTGTATATTGGACTCGAGGCCCGAGCCTTGTGGTGTTCGCGGTGTTATTGTCATTTGATACATGTCACCTGTGTCAATACTTTGGTTCAGACTGTACAATGTGTGGGTAGTAATTTTGTAACAAGTAGGTTGAACTTTTTTTTGAACGACAGTAAGTGTAAACACTTCCCTCTGTTTCCCTCACACCTTACCAACTTCTCCCTCCTCCCGCACCTTCTACCCACTTACCCCTCCACCCCATCTTCCCTCTCCCCCGACAGAGATCCCGGATAAAGGATGACATATTATAGGGGAACCTGCGGGGATTTTCTTTTCACTCACAGACTGGTGTGAGTGTGCAGCGAGAAGTGGTGGAAGTGGGGCCAATTTTAAAATTTAACAAACATTTAAGTGCATAGATGGGAGGGGTGCAGGTAGCTGGAACTCGGCAGAAAATCAGTTTAGTTTTGCAGTTCGATCTAGATGGGCCGTAGGGCCTGTTTATGTGTTACTGTACTCTGTGACTCTAATCATACTCCGATATTTTAATTCCACAGTAAGTGTTTTGCTGCTAATGACTAAACCCAGAAATTTACAGAATGGGTGAAGAGGCTGTCCAGTTACTGTTCCTGTGCTTAAAGTCACTGGGACGTCCCATCACTGAGCTGATATTGTCTTCTCCATTCTCTTTCACTCATCCCGTCACTCGACAAGTTCATTGTTTGCAGGACTCGGAGAGAAGTAAATACCGACAGAGGATTCCTGCTCCTCCTCAATTTGATATTGGGGAAAAGCCCCCAGTCCCGGGATATGATATGTGAATCCTTTCTGAAAATAAGGAAAGGATTGGCAAAGTTGGATAAAATGCTGGAAGAAGTTCTTGAGCTCGGTATGGTAAAACAACACACTGATCGAAAATCACATTGGAACAATGGGTTAGACAGGGTTGTAGGTTTGTAAAGAATGCTTTTGGTACATTATAAATCAAAATATTGAGTATAAGATTTGGAATGTAATGGTGAGTTTGTATATGACATTGTTGAGACCGAATATGGAGCATTGTGAGCAGTTTTGGTCACCAAATTACAGGAAGGATATTAATAAGGTTAACAGAGCGCAGAGAAGGTTTTCAAGGATGTTGCCGGGACTTGAGAAAACTGAGTTACAGAGAAAGGTTGAAAAGGTTAGGATCTGATTCCCTGGAGCGGAGAAGAATGAGGGGTGAATTGATAGAGCTGTATAAAATTATGATGGTATAGATAGAGTGAATGCAAGCAGGCGTTTTCCACTGAGGCCATGGGAGGGGGAAAAACAGAGGTCGTGGGTTAAGGGTGAAGGGGGAACTTTAAAGGGAACATGGTGGGGGGAGGGCTTCTTCACGCAGAGAGTGGTGGGAGTGTGGAATGAGCTGCCAGATGAAGTGGTGAATGCGGACTCACTTTTGACATTTAAGAAAAAATTGGATAGGTACATGGATGAGAGGGGTTTGGCGGGATATGGCCCAGGCGCAAGTCAGTGGGACGAGGCAGAAAAATTGTTTCGGCACAGCCAAGAAGGGCCAAAAGGCCTGTTTCTGTGCTGTAATGTTCTATGGTTCCATGGACAGAATTAACAATGTCATAGAACATGGACAGGACATAGAACAGCACAACCCATAAACAGATCATTTTGCTCACATTCGTGTGACTTTCTCAGAGTTTCTTAAAACTCTCTGATGTTTCTATATCTAGCGCCACCCCAGGCACGCATTTCCAGCCACTCACCAATCTGTGTGAAAGAACTCGCCTCTCACATCTCCTTTCGGCATCTGCTCGTGGGACGGACAGAGTTTGTGATGCCCCAGTCACGCATTCCAGCCACTCACCAATCTGTGTGAAAGAACTCGCCTCTCACATCTCCTTTCGGCATCTGCTCGTGGGACGGACAGAGTTTGTGATGCCCCAGTCACGCATTCCAGCCACTCACCAATCTGTGTGAAAGAACTCGCCTCTCACATCTCCTTTCGGCATCTGCTCGTGGGACGGACAGAGTTTGTGATGCCCCAGTCACGCATTCCAGCCACTCACCAATCTGTGTGAAAGAACTCGCCTCTCACATCTCCTTTCGGAATCTGCTCGTGGGACGGACAGTGTTTGTGATGCCCCAGACACGCATTCCAGCCACTCACCAATCTGTGTGAAAGAACTCGCCTCTCACATCTCCTTTCGGCATCTGCTCGTGGGACGGACAGAGTTTGTGATGCCCCAGACACGCATTCCAGCCACTCACCAATCTGTCTGAAAGAACTCGCCTCTCACATCTCCTTTCGGCATCTGCCCGTGGGACGGACAGAGTTTGTGATGCCCCAGTCACGCATTCCAGCCACTCACCAATCTGTGTGAAAGAACTCGCCTCTCACATCTCCTTTCGGCATCTGCTCGTGGGACGGACAGAGTTTGTGATGCCCCAGACACGCATTCCAGCCACTCACCAATCTGTGTGAAAGAACTCGCCTCTCACATCTCCTTTCGGCATCTGCTCGTGGGACGGACAGAGTTTGTGATGCCCCAGACACGCATTCCAGCCACTCACCAATCTGTGTGAAAGAACTCGCCTCTCACATCTCCTTTCGGCATCTGCTCGGGGGACGGACAGAGTTTGTGATGCCCCAGACACGCATTCCAGCCACTCACCAATCTGTGTGAAAGAACTCGCCTCTCACATCTCCTTTCGGCATCTGCTCGTGGGACGGGCAGAGTTTGTGATGCCCCAGACACGCATTCCAGCCACTCACCAATCTGTGTGAAAGAACTCGCCTCTCACATCTGCTCGTGGGACGGGCAGAGTTTGTGATGCCCCAGTCACGCATTCCAGCCACTCACCAATCTGTGTGAAAGAAATCGCCTCTCACATCTCCTTTCGGCATCTGCTCGTGGGACGGACAGAGTTTGTGATGCCCCAGACACGCATTCCAGCCACTCACCAATCTGTGTGAAAGAACTCGCCTCTCACATCTCCTTTCGGCATCTGCTCGGGGGACGGACAGAGTTTGTGATGCCCCAGACACCCATTCCAGCCACTCACCAATCTGTGTGAAAGAACTAGCCTCTCACATCTCCTTTCGGCATCTGCTCGTGGGACGGACAGATTTTTTGATGCCCCAGACACGCATTCCAGCCACTCACCAATCTGTGTGAAAGAACTCGCCTCTCACATCTCCTTTCGGCATCTGCTCGTGGGACGGACAGAGTTTGTGATGCCCCAGACACGCATTCCAGCCACTCACCAATCTGTCTGAAAGAACTCGCCTCTCACATCTCCTTTCGGCATCTGCTCGTGGGACGGACAGAGTTTGTGATGCCCCAGACACGCATTCCAGCCACTCACCAATCTGTGTGAAAGAACTCGCCTCTCACATCTCCTTTCGGCATCTGCTCGGGGGACGGACAGAGTTTGTGATGCCCCAGACACGCATTCCAGCCACTCACCAATCTGTGTGAAAGAACTCGCCTCTCACATCTCCTTTCGGCATCTGCTCGGGGGACGGACAGAGTTTGTGATGCCCCAGTCACGCATTCCAGCCACTCACCAATCTGTGTGAAAGAACTCGCCTCTCACATCTCCTTTCGGCATCTGCTCGTGGGACGGACAGAGTTTGTGATGCCCCAGACACGCATTCCAGCCACTCACCAATCTGTGTGAAAGAACTCGCCTCTCACATCTCCTTTCGGCATCTGCTCGTGGGACGGACAGAGTTTGTGATGCCCCAGACACGCATTCCAGCCACTCACCAATCTGTGTGAAAGAACTCGCCTCTCACATCTCCTTTCGGCATCTGCTCGTGGGACGGACAGAGTTTGTGATGCCCCAGACACGCATTCCAGCCACTCACCAATCTGTGTGAAAGAACTCGCCTCTCACATCTCCTTTCGGCATCTGCTCGTGGGACGGACAGAGTTTGTGATGCCCCAGACACGCATTCCAGCCACTCACCAATCTGTGTGAAAGAACTCGCCTCTCACATCTCCTTTCGGCATCTGCTCGTGGGACGGACAGTGTTTGTGATGCCCCAGGCACGGATTCCAGCCACTCACCAATCTGTGTGAAAGAACTCGCCTCTCACATCTCCTTTCGGCATCTGCTCGTGGGACGGACAGAGTTTGTGATGCCCCAGACACGCATTCCAGCCACTCACCAATCTGTGTGAAAGAACTCGCCTCTCACATCTCCTTTCGGCATCTGCTCGGGGGACGGACAGAGTTTGTGATGCCCCAGTCACGCATTCCAGCCACTCCCCAATCTGTGTGAAAGAACTCGCCTCTCACATCTCCTTTCGGCATCTGCTCGTGGGACGGACAGAGTTTCTGATGCCCCAGACACGCATTCCAGCCACTCACCAGTCTGTGTGAAAGAACTCGCCTCTCACATCTCCTTTCGGCATCTGTTCGTGGGACGGACAGAGTTTGTGATGCCCCAGACACGCATTCCAGCCACTCACCAATCTGTGTGAAAGAACTCGCCTCTCACATCTGCTCGTGGGACGGGCAGAGTTTGTGATGCCCCAGTCACGCATTCCAGCCACTCACCAATCTGTGTGAAAGAACTCGCCTCTCACATCTCCTTTCGGCATCTGCTCGTGGGACGGACAGAGTTTGTGATGCCCCAGACACGCATTCCAGCCACTCACCAATCTGTGTGAAAGAACTCGCCTCTCACATCTCCTTTCGGCATCTGCTCGTGGGACGGACAGAGTTTGTGATGCCCCAGACACGCATTCCAGCCACTCACCAATCTGTGTGAAAGAACTCGCCTCTCACATCTCCTTTCGGCATCTGCTCGTGGGACGGACAGATTTTTTGATGCCCCAGACACGCATTCCAGCCACTCACCAATCTGTGTGAAAGAACTCGCCTCTCACATCTCCTTTCGGCATCTGCTCGTGGGACGGACAGAGTTTGTGATGCCCCAGACACGCATTCCAGCCACTCACCAATCTGTCTGAAAGAACTCGCCTCTCACATCTCCTTTCGGCATCTGCTCGTGGGACGGACAGAGTTTGTGATGCCCCAGACACGCATTCCAGCCACTCACCAATCTGTGTGAAAGAACTCGCCTCTCACATCTCCTTTCGGCATCTGCTCGGGGGACGGACAGAGTTTGTGATGCCCCAGACACGCATTCCAGCCACTCACCAATCTGTCTGAAAGAACTCGCCTCTCACATCTCCTTTCGGCATCTGCTCGTGGGACGGACAGAGTTTGTGATGCCCCAGACACGCATTCCAGCCACTCACCAATCTGTGTGAAAGAACTCGCCTCTCACATCTCCTTTCGGCATCTGCTCGGGGGACGGACAGAGTTTGTGATGCCCCAGACACGCATTCCAGCCACTCACCAATCTGTGTGAAAGAACTCGCCTCTCACATCTCCTTTCGGCATCTGCTCGGGGGACGGACAGAGTTTGTGATGCCCCAGTCACGCATTCCAGCCACTCACCAATCTGTGTGAAAGAACTCGCCTCTCACATCTCCTTTCGGCATCTGCTCGTGGGACGGACAGAGTTTGTGATGCCCCAGACACGCATTCCAGCCACTCACCAATCTGTGTGAAAGAACTCGCCTCTCACATCTCCTTTCGGCATCTGCTCGTGGGACGGACAGAGTTTGTGATGCCCCAGACACGCATTCCAGCCACTCACCAATCTGTGTGAAAGAACTCGCCTCTCACATCTCCTTTCGGCATCTGCTCGTGGGACGGACAGATTTTTTGATGCCCCAGACACGCATTCCAGCCACTCACCAATCTGTGTGAAAGAACTCGCCTCTCACATCTCCTTTCGGCATCTGCTCGTGGGACGGACAGAGTTTGTGATGCCCCAGACACGCATTCCAGCCACTCACCAATCTGTCTGAAAGAACTCGCCTCTCACATCTCCTTTCGGCATCTGCTCGTGGGACGGACAGAGTTTGTGATGCCCCAGACACGCATTCCAGCCACTCACCAATCTGTGTGAAAGAACTCGCCTCTCACATCTCCTTTCGGCATCTGCTCGGGGGACGGACAGAGTTTGTGATGCCCCAGACACGCATTCCAGCCACTCACCAATCTGTCTGAAAGAACTCGCCTCTCACATCTCCTTTCGGCATCTGCTCGTGGGACGGACAGAGTTTGTGATGCCCCAGACACGCATTCCAGCCACTCACCAATCTGTCTGAAAGAACTCGCCTCTCACATCTCCTTTCGGCATCTGCTCGTGGGACGGACAGAGTTTGTGATGCCCCAGACACGCATTCCAGCCACTCACCAATCTGTGTGAAAGAACTCGCCTCTCACATCTCCTTTCGGCATCTGCTCGGGGGACGGACAGAGTTTGTGATGCCCCAGACACGCATTCCAGCCACTCACCAATCTGTGTGAAAGAACTCGCCTCTCACATCTCCTTTCGGCATCTGCTCGGGGGACGGACAGAGTTTGTGATGCCCCAGTCACGCATTCCAGCCACTCACCAATCTGTGTGAAAGAACTCGCCTCTCACATCTCCTTTCGGCATCTGCTCGTGGGACGGACAGAGTTTGTGATGCCCCAGACACGCATTCCAGCCACTCACCAATCTGTGTGAAAGAACTCGCCTCTCACATCTCCTTTCGGCATCTGCTCGTGGGACGGACAGAGTTTGTGATGCCCCAGACACGCATTCCAGCCACTCACCAATCTGTGTGAAAGAACTCGCCTCTCACATCTCCTTTCGGCATCTGCTCGTGGGACGGACAGAGTTTGTGATGCCCCAGACACGCATTCCAGCCACTCACCAATCTGTGTGAAAGAACTCGCCTCTCACATCTCCTTTCGGCATCTGCTCGTGGGACGGACAGAGTTTGTGATGCCCCAGACACGCATTCCAGCCACTCACCAATCTGTGTGAAAGAACTCGCCTCTCACATCTCCTTTCGGCATCTGCTCGGGGGACGGACAGAGTTTGTGATGCCCCAGTCACGCATTCCAGCCACTCCCCAATCTGTGTGAAAGAACTCGCCTCTCACATCTCCTTTCGGCATCTGCTCGTGGGACGGACAGAGTTTCTGATGCCCCAGACACGCATACCAGCCACTCACCAGTCTGTGTGAAAGAACTCGCCTCTCACATCTCCTTTCGGCATCTGTTCGTGGGACGGACAGAGTTTGTGATGCCCCAGACACGCATTCCAGCCACTCACCAATCTGTGTGAAAGAACTCGCCTCTCACATCTGCTCGGGGGACGGACAGAGTTTGTGATGACCCAGACACGCATTCCAGCCACTCACCAATCTGTGTGAAAGAACTCGCCTCTCACATCTCCTTTCGGCATCTGCTCGGGGGACGGACAGAGTTTGTGATGCCCCAGACACCCATTCCAGCCACTCACCAATCTGTGTGAAAGAACTCGCCTCTCACATCTCCTTTCGGCATCTGCTCGTGGGACGGACAGATTTTTTGATGCCCCAGACACGCATTCCAGCCACTCACCAATCTGTGTGAAAGAACTCGCCTCTCACATCTCCTTTCGGCATCTGCTCGTGGGACGGACAGAGTTTGTGATGCCCCAGACACGCATTCCAGCCACTCACCAATCTGTGTGAAAGAACTCGCCTCTCACATCTGCTCGTGGGACGGGCAGAGTTTGTGATGCCCCAGTCACGCATTCCAGCCACTCACCAATCTGTGTGAAAGAACTCGCCTCTCACATCTCCTTTCGGCATCTGCTCGTGGGACGGACAGAGTTTGTGATGCCCCAGACACGCATTCCAGCCACTCACCAATCTGTGTGAAAGAACTCGCCTCTCACATCTCCTTTCGGCATCTGCTCGTGGGACGGACAGAGTTTGTGATGCCCCAGACACGCATTCCAGCCACTCACCAATCTGTGTGAAAGAACTCGCCTCTCACATCTCCTTTCGGCATCTGCTCGTGGGACGGACAGATTTTTTGATGCCCCAGACACGCATTCCAGCCACTCACCAATCTGTGTGAAAGAACTCGCCTCTCACATCTCCTTTCGGCATCTGCTCGTGGGACGGACAGAGTTTGTGATGCCCCAGACACGCATTCCAGCCACTCACCAATCTGTCTGAAAGAACTCGCCTCTCACATCTCCTTTCGGCATCTGCTCGTGGGACGGACAGAGTTTGTGATGCCCCAGACACGCATTCCAGCCACTCACCAATCTGTGTGAAAGAACTCGCCTCTCACATCTCCTTTCGGCATCTGCTCGGGGGACGGACAGAGTTTGTGATGCCCCAGACACGCATTCCAGCCACTCACCAATCTGTCTGAAAGAACTCGCCTCTCACATCTCCTTTCGGCATCTGCTCGTGGGACGGACAGAGTTTGTGATGCCCCAGACACGCATTCCAGCCACTCACCAATCTGTGTGAAAGAACTCGCCTCTCACATCTCCTTTCGGCATCTGCTCGGGGGACGGACAGAGTTTGTGATGCCCCAGACACGCATTCCAGCCACTCACCAATCTGTGTGAAAGAACTCGCCTCTCACATCTCCTTTCGGCATCTGCTCGGGGGACGGACAGAGTTTGTGATGCCCCAGTCACGCATTCCAGCCACTCACCAATCTGTGTGAAAGAACTCGCCTCTCACATCTCCTTTCGGCATCTGCTCGTGGGACGGACAGAGTTTGTGATGCCCCAGACACGCATTCCAGCCACTCACCAATCTGTGTGAAAGAACTCGCCTCTCACATCTCCTTTCGGCATCTGCTCGTGGGACGGACAGAGTTTGTGATGCCCCAGACACGCATTCCAGCCACTCACCAATCTGTGTGAAAGAACTCGCCTCTCACATCTCCTTTCGGCATCTGCTCGTGGGACGGACAGATTTTTTGATGCCCCAGACACGCATTCCAGCCACTCACCAATCTGTGTGAAAGAACTCGCCTCTCACATCTCCTTTCGGCATCTGCTCGTGGGACGGACAGAGTTTGTGATGCCCCAGACACGCATTCCAGCCACTCACCAATCTGTCTGAAAGAACTCGCCTCTCACATCTCCTTTCGGCATCTGCTCGTGGGACGGACAGAGTTTGTGATGCCCCAGACACGCATTCCAGCCACTCACCAATCTGTGTGAAAGAACTCGCCTCTCACATCTCCTTTCGGCATCTGCTCGGGGGACGGACAGAGTTTGTGATGCCCCAGACACGCATTCCAGCCACTCACCAATCTGTCTGAAAGAACTCGCCTCTCACATCTCCTTTCGGCATCTGCTCGTGGGACGGACAGAGTTTGTGATGCCCCAGACACGCATTCCAGCCACTCACCAATCTGTCTGAAAGAACTCGCCTCTCACATCTCCTTTCGGCATCTGCTCGTGGGACGGACAGAGTTTGTGATGCCCCAGACACGCATTCCAGCCACTCACCAATCTGTGTGAAAGAACTCGCCTCTCACATCTCCTTTCGGCATCTGCTCGGGGGACGGACAGAGTTTGTGATGCCCCAGACACGCATTCCAGCCACTCACCAATCTGTGTGAAAGAACTCGCCTCTCACATCTCCTTTCGGCATCTGCTCGGGGGACGGACAGAGTTTGTGATGCCCCAGTCACGCATTCCAGCCACTCACCAATCTGTGTGAAAGAACTCGCCTCTCACATCTCCTTTCGGCATCTGCTCGTGGGACGGACAGAGTTTGTGATGCCCCAGACACGCATTCCAGCCACTCACCAATCTGTGTGAAAGAACTCGCCTCTCACATCTCCTTTCGGCATCTGCTCGTGGGACGGACAGAGTTTGTGATGCCCCAGACACGCATTCCAGCCACTCACCAATCTGTGTGAAAGAACTCGCCTCTCACATCTCCTTTCGGCATCTGCTCGTGGGACGGACAGAGTTTGTGATGCCCCAGACACGCATTCCAGCCACTCACCAATCTGTGTGAAAGAACTCGCCTCTCACATCTCCTTTCGGCATCTGCTCGTGGGACGGACAGAGTTTGTGATGCCCCAGACACGCATTCCAGCCACTCACCAATCTGTGTGAAAGAACTCGCCTCTCACATCTCCTTTCGGCATCTGCTCGGGGGACGGACAGAGTTTGTGATGCCCCAGTCACGCATTCCAGCCACTCCCCAATCTGTGTGAAAGAACTCGCCTCTCACATCTCCTTTCGGCATCTGCTCGTGGGACGGACAGAGTTTCTGATGCCCCAGACACGCATACCAGCCACTCACCAGTCTGTGTGAAAGAACTCGCCTCTCACATCTCCTTTCGGCATCTGTTCGTGGGACGGACAGAGTTTGTGATGCCCCAGACACGCATTCCAGCCACTCACCAATCTGTGTGAAAGAACTCGCCTCTCACATCTGCTCGGGGGACGGACAGAGTTTGTGATGACCCAGACACGCATTCCAGCCACTCACCAATCTGTGTGAAAGAACTCGCCTCTCACATCTCCTTTCGGCATCTGCTCGGGGGACGGACAGAGTTTGTGATGCCCCAGACACCCATTCCAGCCACTCACCAATCTGTGTGAAAGAACTCGCCTCTCACATCTCCTTTCGGCATCTGCTCGTGGGACGGACAGATTTTTTGATGCCCCAGACACGCATTCCAGCCACTCACCAATCTGTGTGAAAGAACTCGCCTCTCACATCTCCTTTCGGCATCTGCTCGTGGGACGGACAGAGTTTGTGATGCCCCAGACACGCATTCCAGCCACTCACCAATCTGTGTGAAAGAACTCGCCTCTCACATCTCCTTTCGGCATCTGCTCGTGGGACGGACAGATTTTTTGATGCCCCAGACACGCATTCCAGCCACTCACCAATCTGTGTGAAAGAACTCGCCTCTCACATCTCCTTTCGGCATCTGCTCGTGGGACGGACAGAGTTTGTGATGCCCCAGACACGCATTCCAGCCACTCACCAATCTGTGTGAAAGAACTCGCCTCTCACATCTCCTTTCGGCATCTGCTCGTGGGACGGACAGAGTTTGTGATGCCCCAGACACGCATTCCAGCCACTCACCAATCTGTGTGAAAGAACTCGCCTCTCACATCTCCTTTCGGCATCTGCTCGGGGGACGGACAGAGTTTGTGATGCCCCAGACACGCATTCCAGCCACTCACCAATCTGTGTGAAAGAACTCGCCTCTCATATCTCCTTTCGGCATCTGCTCGGGGGACGGACAGAGTTTGTGATGCCCCAGTCACGCATTCCAGCCACTCACCAATCTGTGTGAAAGAACTCGCCTCTCACATCTCCTTTCGGCATCTGCTCGTGGGACGGACAGAGTTTGTGATGCCCCAGACACGCATTCCAGCCACTCACCAATCTGTGTGAAAGAACTCGCCTCTCACATCTCCTTTCGGCATCTGCTCGTGGGACGGACAGAGTTTGTGATGCCCCAGACACGCATTCCAGCCACTCACCAATCTGTGTGAAAGAACTCGCCTCTCACATCTCCTTTCGGCATCTGCTCGTGGGACGGGCAGAGTTTGTGATGCCCCAGACACGCATTCCAGCCACTCACCAATCTGTGTGAAAGAACTCGCCTCTAACATCTCCTTTCGGCATCTGCTCGTGGGACGGACAGAGTTTGTGATGCCCCAGACACGCATTCCAGCCACTCACCAATCTGTGTGAAAGAACTCGCCTCTCACATCTCCTTTCGGCATCTGCTCGTGGGACGGACAGAGTTTGTGATGCCCCAGACACGCATTCCAGCCACTCACCAATCTGTGTGAAAGAACTGGCCTCTCACATCTCCTTTCGGCATCTGCTCGGGGGACGGACAGAGTTTGTGAAGCCCCAGTCACGCATTCCAGCCACTCCCCAATCTGTGTGAAAGAACTCGCCTCTCACATCTCCTTTCGGCATCTGCTCGTGGGACGGACAGAGTTTCTGATGCCCCAGACACGCATTCCAGCCACTCACCAGTCTGTGTGAAAGAACTCGCCTCTCACATCTCCTTTCGGCATCTTCTCGGGGGACGGACAGAGTTTGTGATGCCCCAGACACGCATTCCAGCCACTCACCAATCTGTGTGAAAGAACTCGCCTCTCACATCTCCTTTCGGCATCTGCTCGGGGGACTGACAGAGTTTGTGATGCCCCAGACACGCATTCCAGCCACTCACCAATCTGTGTGAAAGAACTCGCCTCTCACATCTCCTTTCGGCATCTGCTCGTGGGACGGACAGAGTTTGTGATGCCCCAGACACGCATTCCAGCCACTCACCAATCCGTGTGAAAGAACTCGCCTCTCACATCTCCTTTCGGCATCTGCTCGTGGGACGGGCAGAGTTTGTGATGCCCCAGTTACACATTCCAGCCACTCACTAATCTGTGTGAAAGAACTCGCCTCTCACATCTCCTTTCGGCATCTGCTCGTGGGACTGACAGAGTGTGTGATGCCCCAGACACGCATTCCAGCCACTCACCAATCTGTGTGAAAGAACTCGCCTCTCTCATCTCCTTTCGGCATCTGCTCGTGGGACGGACAGAGTTTGTGATGCCCCAGACACGCATTCCAGCCACTCACCAATCTGTGTGAAAGAACTCGCCTCTCACATCTCCTTTCGGCATCTGCTCGTGGGACGGACAGATTTTTTGATGACCCAGACACGCATTCCAGCCACTCACCAATCTGTGTGAAAGAACTCGCCTCTCACATCTCCTTTCGGCATCTGCTCGTGGGACGGACAGAGTTTGTGATGCCCCAGACACGCATTCCAGCCACTCACCAATCCGTGTGAAAGAACTCGCCTCTCACATCTCCTTCCGGAATCTGCTCGTGGGACGGGCAGAGTTTGTGATGCCCCAGTTACACCTTCCAGCCACTCACCAATCTGTGTGAAAGAACTCGCCTCTCACATCTCCTTTCGGCATCTGCTCGTGGGACTGACAGAGTGTGTGATGCCCCAGACACGCATTCCAGCCACTCACCAATCTGTGTGAAAGAACTCGCCTCTCACATCTCCTTTCGGCATCTGCTCGTGGGACGGACAGAGTTTGTGATGCCCCAGACACGCATTCCAGCCACTCACCAATCTGTGTGAAAGAACTCGCCTCTCACATCTCCTTTCGGCATCTGCTCGTGGGACGGACAGAGTTTGTGATGCCCCAGACACGCATTCCAGCCACTCACCAATCTGTGTGAAAGAACTCGCCTCTCACATCTCCTTTCGGCATCTGCTCGTGGGACGGACAGAGTTTGTGATGCCCCAGTCACGCATTCCAGCCACTCACCAATCTGTGTGAAAGAACTCGCCTCTCACATCTCCTTTCGGCATCTGCTCGTGGGACGGGCAGAGTTTGTGATGCCCCAGTCACGCATTCCAGCCACTCACCAATCTGTGTGAAAGAACTCGCCTCTCACATCTCCTTTCGGCATCTGCTCGTGGGACGGACAGAGTTTGTGATGCCCCAGACACGCATTCCAGCCACTCACCAATCTGTGTGAAAGAACTCGCCTCTCACATCTCCTTTCGGCATCTGCTCGGGGGACGGACAGAGATTGTGATGCCCCAGTCACGCATTCCAGCCACTCCCCAATCTGTGTGAAAGAACTCGCCTCTCACATCTCCTTTCGGCATCTGCTCGTGGGACGGACAGAGTTTGTGATGCCCCAGACACGCATTCCAGCCACTCACCAATCTGTGTGAAAGAACTCGCCTCTCACATCTCCTTTCGGCATGTGCTCGGGGGACGGACAGAGTTTGTGATGACCCAGACACGCATTCCAGCCACTCACCAATCTGTGTGAAAGAACTCGCCTCTCACATCTCCTTTCGGCATCTGCTCGGGGGACGGACAGAGTTTGTGATGCCCCAGACACGCATTCCGGCCACTCACCAATCTGTGTGAAAGAACTCGCCTCTCACATCTCCTTTCGGCATCTGCTCGTGGGACGGACAGAGTTTGTGATGCCCCAGACACGCATTCCAGCCACTCACCAATCCGTGTGAAAGAACTCGCCTCTCACATCTCCTTTCGGCATCTGCTCGTGGGACGGGCAGAGTTTGTGATGCCCCAGTTACACATTCCAGCCACTCACTAATCTGTGTGAAAGAACTCGCCTCTCACATCTCCTTTCGGCATCTGCTCGTGGGACGGACAGAGTTTGTGATGCCCCAGACACGCATTCCAGCCACTCACCAATCTGTGTGAAAGAACTCGCCTCTCACATCTCCTTTCGGCATCTGCTCGTGGGACGGACAGATTTTTTGATGCCCCAGACACGCATTCCAGCCACTCACCAATCTGTGTGAAAGAACTCGCCTCTCACATCTCCTTTCGGCATCTGCTCGTGGGACGGACAGAGTTTGTGATGCCCCAGACACGCATTCCAGCCACTCACCAATCTGTCTGAAAGAACTCGCCTCTCACATCTCCTTTCGGCATCTGCTCGTGGGACGGACAGAGTTTGTGATGCCCCAGACACGCATTCCAGCCACTCACCAATCTGTGTGAAAGAACTCGCCTCTCACATCTCCTTTCGGCATCTGCTCGGGGGACGGACAGAGTTTGTGATGCCCCAGACACGCATTCCAGCCACTCACCAATCTGTGTGAAAGAACTCGCCTCTCACATCTCCTTTCGGCATCTGCTCGGGGGACGGACAGAGTTTGTGATGCCCCAGTCACGCATTCCAGCCACTCACCAATCTGTGTGAAAGAACTCGCCTCTCACATCTCCTTTCGGCATCTGCTCGTGGGACGGACAGAGTTTGTGATGCCCCAGACACGCATTCCAGCCACTCACCAATCTGTGTGAAAGAACTCGCCTCTCACATCTCCTTTCGGCATCTGCTCGTGGGACGGACAGAGTTTGTGATGCCCCAGACACGCATTCCATCCACTCACCAATCTGTGTGAAAGAACTCGCCTCTCACATCTCCTTTCGGCATCTGCTCGTGGGACGGACAGAGTTTGTGATGCCCCAGACACGCATTCCAGCCACTCACCAATCTGTGTGAAAGAACTCGCCTCTCACATCTCCTTTCGGCATCTGCTCGTGGGACGGACAGAGTTTGTGATGCCCCAGACACGCATTCCAGCCACTCACCAATCTGTGTGAAAGAACTCGCCTCTCACATCTCCTTTCGGCATCTGCTCGGGGGACGGACAGAGTTTGTGATGCCCCAGTCACGCATTCCAGCCACTCCCCAATCTGTGTGAAAGAACTCGCCTCTCACATCTCCTTTCGGCATCTGCTCGTGGGACGGACAGAGTTTCTGATGCCCCAGACACGCATTCCAGCCACTCACCAGTCTGTGTGAAAGAACTCGCCTCTCACATCTCCTTTCGGCATCTGTTCGGGGGACGGACAGAGTTTGTGATGCCCCAGTCACGCATTCCAGCCACTCACCAATCTGTGTGAAAGAACTCGCCTCTCACATCTCCTTTCGGCATCTGCTCGTGGGACGGACAGAGTTTGTGATGCCCCAGACACGCATTCCAGCCACTCACCAATCTGTGTGAAAGAACTCGCCTCTCACATCTCCTTTCGGCATCTGCTCGTGGGACGGACAGAGTTTGTGATGCCCCAGTCACGCATTCCAGCCACTCACCAATCTGTGTGAAAGAACTCGCCTCTCACATCTCCTTTCGGCATCTGCTCGTGGGACGGGCAGAGTTTGTGATGCCCCAGTCACGCATTCCAGCCACTCACCAATCTGTGTGAAAGAACTCGCCTCTCACATCTCCTTTCGGCATCTGCTCGTGGGACGGACAGAGTTTGTGATGCCCCAGACACGCATTCCAGCCACTCACCAATCTGTGTGAAAGAACTCGCCTCTCACATCTCCTTTCGGCATCTGCTCGGGGGACGGACAGAGATTGTGATGCCCCAGTCACGCATTCCAGCCACTCCCCAATCTGTGTGAAAGAACTCGCCTCTCACATCTCCTTTCGGCATCTGCTCGTGGGACGGACAGAGTTTGTGATGCCCCAGACACGCATTCCAGCCACTCACCAATCTGTGTGAAAGAACTCGCCTCTCACATCTCCTTTCGGCATGTGCTCGGGGGACGGACAGAGTTTGTGATGACCCAGACACGCATTCCAGCCACTCACCAATCTGTGTGAAAGAACTCGCCTCTCACATCTCCTTTCGGCATCTGCTCGGGGGACGGACAGAGTTTGTGATGCCCCAGACACGCATTCCAGCCACTCACCAATCTGTGTGAAAGAACTCGCCTCTCACATCTCCTTTCGGCATCTGCTCGTGGGACGGACAGAGTTTGTGATGCCCCAGACACGCATTCCAGCCACTCACCAATCCGTGTGAAAGAACTCGCCTCTCACATCTCCTTTCGGCATCTGCTCGTGGGACGGGCAGAGTTTGTGATGCCCCAGTTACACATTCCAGCCACTCACTAATCTGTGTGAAAGAACTCGCCTCTCACATCTCCTTTCGGCATCTGCTCGTGGGACGGACAGAGTTTGTGATGCCCCAGACACGCATTCCAGCCACTCACCAATCTGTGTGAAAGAACTCGCCTCTCACATCTCCTTTCGGCATCTGCTCGTGGGACGGACAGATTTTTTGATGCCCCAGACACGCATTCCAGCCACTCACCAATCTGTGTGAAAGAACTCGCCTCTCACATCTCCTTTCGGCATCTGCTCGTGGGACGGACAGAGTTTGTGATGCCCCAGACACGCATTCCAGCCACTCACCAATCTGTCTGAAAGAACTCGCCTCTCACATCTCCTTTCGGCATCTGCTCGTGGGACGGACAGAGTTTGTGATGCCCCAGACACGCATTCCAGCCACTCACCAATCTGTGTGAAAGAACTCGCCTCTCACATCTCCTTTCGGCATCTGCTCGGGGGACGGACAGAGTTTGTGATGCCCCAGACACGCATTCCAGCCACTCACCAATCTGTGTGAAAGAACTCGCCTCTCACATCTCCTTTCGGCATCTGCTCGGGGGACGGACAGAGTTTGTGATGCCCCAGTCACGCATTCCAGCCACTCACCAATCTGTGTGAAAGAACTCGTCTCTCACATCTCCTTTCGGCATCTGCTCGTGGGACGGACAGAGTTTGTGATGCCCCAGACACGCATTCCAGCCACTCACCAATCTGTGTGAAAGAACTCGCCTCTCACATCTCCTTTCGGCATCTGCTCGTGGGACGGACAGAGTTTGTGATGCCCCAGACACGCATTCCAGCCACTCACCAATCTGTGTGAAAGAACTCGCCTCTCACATCTCCTTTCGGCATCTGCTCGTGGGACGGACAGAGTTTGTGATGCCCCAGACACGCATTCCAGCCACTCACCAATCTGTGTGAAAGAACTCGCCTCTCACATCTCCTTTCGGCATCTGCTCGTGGGACGGACAGAGTTTGTGATGCCCCAGACACGCATTCCAGCCACTCACCAATCTGTGTGAAAGAACTCGCCTCTCACATCTCCTTTCGGCATCTGCTCGGGGGACGGACAGAGTTTGTGATGCCCCAGTCACGCATTCCAGCCACTCCCCAATCTGTGTGAAAGAACTCGCCTCTCACATCTCCTTTCGGCATCTGCTCGTGGGACGGACAGAGTTTCTGATGCCCCAGACACGCATTCCAGCCACTCACCAGTCTGTGTGAAAGAACTCGCCTCTCACATCTCCTTTCGGCATCTGTTCGTGGGACGGACAGAGTTTGTGATGCCCCAGACACGCATTCCAGCCACTCACCAATCTGTGTGAAAGAACTCGCCTCTCACATCTGCTCGGGGGACGGACAGAGTTTGTGATGACCCAGACACGCATTCCAGCCACTCACCAATCTGTGTGAAAGAACTCGCCTCTCACATCTCCTTTCGGCATCTGCTCGGGGGACGGACAGAGTTTGTGATGCCGCAGACACCCATTCCAGCCACTCACCAATCTGTGTGAAAGAACTCGCCTCTCACATCTCCTTTCGGCATCTGCTCGTGGGACGGACAGATTTTTTGATGCCCCAGACACGCATTCCAGCCACTCACCAATCTGTGTGAAAGAACTCGCCTCTCACATCTCCTTTCGGCATCTGCTCGTGGGACGGACAGAGTTTGTGATGCCCCAGACACGCATTCCAGCCACTCACCAATCTGTGTGAAAGAACTCGCCTCTCACATCTCCTTTCGGCATCTGCTCGTGGGACGGACAGATTTTTTGATGCCCCAGACACGCATTCCAGCCACTCACCAATCTGTGTGAAAGAACTCGCCTCTCACATCTCCTTTCGGCATCTGCTCGTGGGACGGACAGAGTTTGTGATGCCCCAGACACGCATTCCAGCCACTCACCAATCTGTGTGAAAGAACTCGCCTCTCACATCTCCTTTCGGCATCTGCTCGTGGGACGGACAGAGTTTGTGATGCCCCAGACACGCATTCCAGCCACTCACCAATCTGTGTGAAAGAACTCGCCTCTCACATCTCCTTTCGGCATCTGCTCGGGGGACGGACAGAGTTTGTGATGCCCCAGACACGCATTCCAGCCACTCACCAATCTGTGTGAAAGAACTCGCCTCTCACATCTCCTTTCGGCATCTGCTCGGGGGACGGACAGAGTTTGTGATGCCCCAGTCACGCATTCCAGCCACTCACCAATCTGTGTGAAAGAACTCGCCTCTCACATCTCCTTTCGGCATCTGCTCGGGGGACGGACAGAGTTTGTGATGCCCCAGACACGCATTCCAGCCACTCACCAATCTGTGTGAAAGAACTCGCCTCTCACATCTCCTTTCGGCATCTGCTCGTGGGACGGACAGAGTTTGTGATGCCCCAGACACGCATTCCAGCCACTCACCAATCTGTGTGAAAGAACTCGCCTCTCACATCTCCTTTCGGCATCTGCTCGTGGGACGGGCAGAGTTTGTGATGCCCCAGACACGCATTCCAGCCACTCACCAATCTGTGTGAAAGAACTCGCCTCTAACATCTCCTTTCGGCATCTGCTCGTGGGACGGACAGAGTTTGTGATGCCCCAGACACGCATTCCAGCCACTCACCAATCTGTGTGAAAGAACTCGCCTCTCACATCTCCTTTCGGCATCTGCTCGTGGGACGGACAGAGTTTGTGATGCCCCAGACACGCATTCCAGCCACTCACCAATCTGTGTGAAAGAACTCGCCTCTCACATCTCCTTTCGGCATCTGCTCGGGGGACGGACAGAGTTTGTGATGCCCCAGTCACGCATTCCAGCCACTCCCCAATCTGTGTGAAAGAACTCGCCTCTCACATCTCCTTTCGGCATCTGCTCGTGGGACGGACAGAGTTTCTGATGCCCCAGACACGCATTCCAGCCACTCACCAGTCTGTGTGAAAGAACTCGCCTCTCACATCTCCTTTCGGCATCTGTTCGTGGGACGGACAGAGTTTGTGATGCCCCAGACACGCATTCCAGCCACTCACCAATCTGTGTGAAAGAACTCGCCTCTCACATCTGCTCGGGGGACGGACAGAGTTTGTGATGACCCAGACACGCATTCCAGCCACTCACCAATCTGTGTGAAAGAACTCGCCTCTCACATCTCCTTTCGGCATCTGCTCGGGGGACGGACAGAGTTTGTGATGCCCCAGACACGCATTCCAGCCACTCACCAATCTGTGTGAAAGAACTCGCCTCTCACATCTCCTTTCGGCATCTGCTCGTGGGACGGACAGAGTTTGTGATGCCCCAGACACGCATTCCAGCCACTCACCAATCCGTGTGAAAGAACTCGCCTCTCACATCTCCTTTCGGCATCTGCTCGTGGGACGGGCAGAGTTTGTGATGCCCCAGTTACACATTCCAGCCACTCACTAATCTGTGTGAAAGAACTCGCCTCTCACATCTCCTTTCGGCATCTGCTCGTGGGACTGACAGAGTGTGTGATGCCCCAGACACGCATTCCAGCCACTCACCAATCTGTGTGAAAGAACTCGCCTCTCTCATCTCCTTTCGGCATCTGCTCGTGGGACGGACAGAGTTTGTGATGCCCCAGACACGCATTCCAGCCACTCACCAATCTGTGTGAAAGAACTCGCCTCTCACATCTCCTTTCGGCATCTGCTCGTGGGACGGACAGATTTTTTGATGACCCAGACACGCATTCCAGCCACTCACCAATCTGTGTGAAAGAACTCGCCTCTCACATCTCCTTTCGGCATCTGCTCGTGGGACGGACAGAGTTTGTGATGCCCCAGACACGCATTCCAGCCACTCACCAATCTGTGTGAAAGAACTCGCCTCTCACATCTCCTTTCGGCATCTGCTCGTGGGACGGACAGAGTTTGTGATGCCCCAGACACGCATTCCAGCCACTCACCAATCTGTGTGAAAGAACTCGCCTCTCACATCTCCTTTCGGCATCTGCTCGTGGGACGGACAGAGTTTGTGATGCCCCAGACACGCATTCCAGCCACTCACCAATCTGTGTGAAAGAACTCGCCTCTCACATCTCCTTTCGGCATCTGCTCGTGGGACGGACAGATTTTGTGATGCCCCAGACACGCATTCCAGCCACTCACCAATCTGTGTGAAAGAACTCGCCTCTCACATCTCCTTTCGGCATCTGCTCGGGGGACGGACAGAGTTTGTGATGCCCCAGACACGCATTCCAGCCACTCACCAATCTGTGTGAAAGAACTCGCCCCTCACATCTCCTTTCGGCATCTGCTCGTGGGACGGACAGAGTTTGTGATGCCCCAGACACGCATTCCAGCCACTCACCAATCTGTGTGAAAGAACTCGCCTCTCACATCTCCTTTCGGCATCTGCTCGTGGGACGGACAGAGTTTGTGATGCCCCAGACACGCATTCCAGCCACTCACCAATCCGTGTGAAAGAACTCGCCTCTCACATCTCCTTTCGGCATCTGCTCGTGGGACGGGCAGAGTTTGTGATGCCCCAGTTACACATTCCAGCCACTCACCAATCTGTGTGAAAGAACTCGCCTCTCACATCTCCTTTCGGCATCTGCTCGTGGGACTGACAGAGTGTGTGATGCCCCAGACACGGATTCCAGCCACTCACCAATCTGTGTGAAAGAACTCGCCTCTCACATCTACTTTCGGCATCTGCTCGTGGGACGGACAGAGTTTGTGATGCCCCAGACACGCATTCCAGCCACTCACCAATCTGTGTGAAAGAACACGCCTCTCACATCTCCTTTCGGCATCTGCTCGTGGGACGGACAGATTTTTTGATGACCCAGACACGCATTCCAGCCACTCACCAATCTGTGTGAAAGAACTCGCCTCTCACATCTCCTTTCGGCATCTGCTCGTGGGACGGACAGAGTTTGTGATGACCCAGACACGCATTCCAGCCACTCACCAATCTGTGTGAAAGAACTCGCCTCTCACATCTCCTTTCGGCATCTGCTCGTGGGACGGACAGAGTTTGTGATGCCCCAGACACGCATTCCAGCCACTCACCAATCTGTGTGAAAGAACTCGCCTCTCACATCTCCTTTCGGCATCTGCTCGTGGGACGGACAGAGTTTGTGATGCCCCAGACACGCATTCCAGCCACTCACCAATCCGTGTGAAAGAACTCGCCTCTCACATCTCCTTTCGGCATCTGCTCGTGGGACGGGCAGAGTTTGTGATGCCCCAGTTACACATTCCAGCCACTCACCAATCTGTGTGAAAGAACTCGCCTCTCACATCTCCTTTCGGCATCTGCTCGTGGGACTGACAGAGTGTGTGATGCCCCAGACACGCATTCCAGCCACTCACCAATCTGTGTGAAAGAACTCGCCTCTCACATCTCCTTTCGGCATCTGCTCGTGGGACGGACAGAGTTTGTGATGCCCCAGACACGCATTCCAGCCACTCACCAATCTGTGTGAAAGAACTCGCCTCTCACATCTCCTTTCGGCATGTGCTCGGGGGACGGACAGAGTTTGTGATGACCCAGACACGCATTCCAGCCACTCACCAATCTGTGTGAAAGAACTCGCCTCTCACATCTCCTTTCGGCATCTGCTCGGGGGACGGACAGAGTTTGTGATGCCCCAGACACGCATTCCAGCCACTCACCAATCTGTGTGAAAGAACTCGCCTCTCACATCTCCTTTCGGCATGTGCTCGTGGGACGGACAGAGTTTGTGATGCCCCAGATACGCATTCCAGCCACTCACCAATCTGTGTGAAAGAACTCGCCTCTCACATCTCCTTTCGGCATCTGCTCGGGGGACGGACAGAGTTTGTGATGCCCCAGGCGCGCATTCCAGCCACTCACCAATCTGTGTGAAAGAACTCGCCTCTCACATCTCCTTTCGGCATCTACTCGGGGGACGGACAGAGTTTGTGATGCCCCAGACACGCATTCCAGCCACTCACCAATCTGTGTGAAAGAACTCGCCTCTCACATCTCCTTTCGGCATCTGCTCGTGGGACGGACAGAGTTTGTGATGCCCCAGACACGCATTCCAGCCACTCACCAATCTGTGTGAAAGAACTCGCCTCTCACATCTCCTTTCGGCATCTGCTCGGGGGACCTACAGAGTTTGTGATGCCCCAGACACGCATTCCCGCCACTCACCAATCTGTGTGAAGGAACTCGCCTCTCACATCTCCTTTCGGCATCTGCTCGGGGGACGGACAGAGTTTGTGATTCCCCAGTCACGCATTCCAGCCACTCACCAATCTGTGTGAAAGAACTCGCTTCTCACATCTGCTCGTGGGACGGACAGAGTTTGTGATGCCCCAGACACGCATTCCAGCCACTCACCAATCTGTGTGAAAGAACTCGCCTCTCACATCTCCTTTCGGCATCTGCTCGGGGGACGGACAGATTTTGTGATGCCCCAGTCACGCATTCCAGCCACTCACCAATCTGTGTGAAAGAACTCGCCTCTCACATCTCCTTTCGGCATCTGCTCGTGGGACGGACAGAGTTTGTGATGCCCCAGACACGCATTCCAGCCACTCACCAATCTGTGTGAAAGAACTCGCCTCTCACATCTCCTTTCGGCATCTGCTCGTGGGACGGACAGAGTTTGTGATGCCCCAGACACGCATTCCAGCCACTCACCAATCTGTGTGAAAGAACTCGCCTCTCACATCTCCTTTCGGCATCTGCTCGGGGAACGGACAGTGTTTGTGATGCCCCAGACACGCATTCCAGCCACTCACCAATCTGTGTGAAAGAACTCGCCTCTCACATCTCCTTTCGGCATCTGCTCGTGGGACGGACAGAGTTTGTGAGGCCCCAGCCACGCATTCCAGCCACTCACCAATCTGTGTGAAAGAACTCGCCTCTCACATCTCCTTTCGGCATCTGCTCGTGGGACGGACAGATTTTTGATGCCCCAATCACGCATTCCAGCCACTCACCAATCTGTGTGAAAGAACTCGCTTCTCACATCTGCTCGGGGGACGGACAGAGTTTGTGAGTACACTGGAGGGGACTGAGCTGTCTGAGGCGTTTTCACATGAGAACGGATGAAGTGTTGGTCTTCTTCATTCATGTCCTCTGGTCCTAGCTCTCTTTCAGATGGGCTGGATATACTGGCCCGAGTCAAGTCGTACCGCCGGCAGGAAGTCATCAGAACGATGGTCAGCTGGGCAGAGTGGGTAAAGGTGAAACACCCTGTACAGACATGTGTAACTTTGGAACAAACGCTTTACCTGTAAAAACATTTCTAACTGGAGGGGAAAACACAGAAATAAGACTGATAGATAATTTATTGATCCCGGTGGAAATTACATTATTAGGGTAATGTTACAAGTGCACAGACATACAGATATTAGAAGATAAGTTTGAAAAAATAAATAATAGGTTACCTCAAACTGTGTAGCAGGAGGGGATAATCATTTTCCCGGATGTAGGTTAATTCATTAAGGAAGCTAATGGTCGCAGGGAAGAATGAAGAATGCCCTCATTTAACGCTCTACGTCTTAGTCTGTTACTAAATGTGTCCACCACATAGAAGATCGCTCTGGCGACAACAGACTGGTAGAGACGTGAAGGGGAGGACTGCACACTCCGAAGGAATTCACTCTCCTCCGGAACTGGAGGGACTCTGGTACTTCCTGAACTGATCTGCGGGGCGCTTGTGTAACTTGTGTCCGTTTTCCTGGTGACCGCAGTATTTCCACTTCGTGCTCCACAATCGAGAATCAAATTGACGATGTGCATTTCCGTTGGACCATGGGATTCGTGGTCGAAAATGGGTGAGGCCGTGCCGAGAACGGGAAAATGGCGAAAAAGAAATTTTAAAAATGATAGAACGCTTAATAATTGCTCGGAGGTAGAGATCGCGGGCTGCGGGTTCCGAAGGGTCTGTGCCCGCCCTGTGTCTCTCTCGGGCTCAAAACCAGGGTTGTTTACCTTGCCGTATTCTTCAATGACCGCCAGTTCTCTATTGTCAAGATGGAGAACACTGCGACCGCCTCTGAGAAGCACTCAGAAATACTGTTTATTAATGAATCGAATAGGATGATTCCAACCACGTACATTCCAACGTATTACCAATCCGTTTAACTGCCGTACGATAATTTTATTCCATTTTGTTTTATACATTCGCGCTCCCTACCGCTCTGTACATATACAAATTTCGAAATTCAAGGCAAATTTATTTCACCCGTTTACATGTCTTAGCATCTTCCTCGAGTCCCATTTGTCAGCCGGCCACAGGGGCCCCGCTTTGCACACTTCTTTTCAATTCCGTAACTACTCTGGGCAGTTTCCTGCGCACTATGACAGGGTATTGGATCAGAGAGTTTCAAGTGTCCGCTGGTAAAAATGTGACTGACCCGCTGAACGTTTCAGGTGTTTTCCCTGTTATTGCTTCAACAACACAGGAAGGACAATACAGGTACTTGAAATCATCTGTCTCTTTCAGGGTTTGCTCCGAATTGCGGCAACATTATTCTAAATGCTTCAATGCTTATTGTTCCAAAGCGGAGTATCACATACACGTTACCTCCTCTGACCTCTAAGTAGCAGCGCTGGGCTGGCTTGTCATTTCCTCATCACTCCACAGATAACAGGGCGCGGTACCGTGCTCTGGGATACTAAAACACACCCCAGAACCTTTTCTAAATTGGCCAGACACCCAGTGACACAGCGGATGACTCATCGGTGATGTCTACCGCTCTCTGCTGAATCTCAACGGCGATTCGCTTCCGCGTTCCCTTCAAACCCGCAGCCACAACATTTCTCAATCTAGAGCAGTGAGCAGTGGGCACTTGGATTTAAAGCACGTGTTCTAATTCAAAGCCTGCGATCCGGATGACACCAGTTATCGAATAAAGGTGTCCAGCGCGCTCGATTATAGGAATTTACTTCGACAATGGCTGTGCGTTAATATATCAGAATTGCGTGCCGTGAATTCACAAGGTGAATCCATTTCTCCACTCTTTCTTTTTGCGCCTGTTTCCACTTCCGTTTTCTTCTCGCCGGGGCCACGGATTAAAGTGGGATGGGGCGGGGGAGCTCGATTTGTCATTTTAATTACTTAGGGAACAACACAATCCTAACACTTGTGAAAAATACAGTAACATTCGTATTTTAGCGTGCTTCACTCTGCACTGGCACCCACCTTTCGTGAACGGGGACACACACTGATCCCAGAGGCCTGTGTCAGTACCAAAATAATGCCACCATTTCGCAATGTCTCCCAACGTCGTGTCACCCCAAACTAACCCCACTGCCCCTTTAAGTCCCAGCTTATTCCCCAGAGCCTGTGTCACTCCTTGAACCAATCCCGCTGCCCCGCTGTGACCCCACACCATCGTGTCAGTTTCCAAACGAATCCCGTTACCCCGATCTCTCCCTACGAACCAATGTCAGTCCCTGAACTAACCACACTGTCCTGTTATCTCCCCACAGGCCGGAAGTTTCCAAAGACGTGAAATGGCTAAATGGAATGATGATGCTTTAGACTGGAATTCCAAACTGGAAACGTATGCACCCTGGAAAATACACAACGGAAATGAGAAGGTATTTTAGTCAGTACTTGCGTAGGGTTCTGGACAGGTGAAGGAGCCATGTTTGACAGAGATGTGGATCATCTAGTGAAGAGAAAGAAAGAAGCGGACCAGGTTTAGAAGGGCTGGGATCGGACACGCCTGTAGAGTTACAAGGCGGTCAGGGACGAACTGAAGAATGGAATTAGGAGAACAAGAAACCGCCACAGAAGGCCTACGGCGGGATTAAGGAAAACCACACGACATTCTAGATGTGTGTGAAGAAGAGGATGACTGGAGTGAGAGTGGGACCGGTCAGGGACAGAGATGAAACACACGGCTGGAGTTGGTGGGGGTGGGGCTGGTCAGGAACAGAGATGAAACATACGGCTGGAGTTGGTGGAGGTGGGACCGGTCAGGGACAAAGCTGAAACACACGGCTGGAGATCGTGGAGATGGGACCGGTCAGGGACAGAGATGAAACATACGGCTGGAGTTGGTGGAAGTGGGACCGGTCAGGGACAGAGATGAAACACACGGCTGGAGTTGGTGGGGGTGGGGCTGGTCAGGAACAGAGATGAAACACACGGCTGGAGTTGGTGGAGAGTGGGACCGGTCAGGGACAGAGATGAAACACACGGCTGGAGTTGGTGGGGGTGGGGCTGGTCAGGAACTGAGATGAAACACACGGCTGGAGTTGGTGGAGAGTGGGACCGGTCAGGGACAGAGATGAAACACACGGCTGGAGTTGGTGGAGGTGGGACTGGTCAGGGACAGAGATGAAACATACGGCTGGAGTTGGTGGAGATGGGATCGGTCAGGGACAGAGATGAAACACACGGCTGGAGTTGGTGGAGATGGGATCGGTCAGGGACAGAGATGAAACACACGGCTGGAGTTGGTGGAAATGAGACCGGTCAGGGACAGAGATGAAACATATGGCTGGAGTTGGTGGAGATGAGACCGGTCAGGGACAGAGATGAAACATACGGCTGGAGTTGGTGGAGATGGGATCGGTCAGGGACAGAGATGAAACACACGGCTGGAGTTGGCGGAGATGAGACCGGTCAGGGACAGAGATGAAACATACGGCTGGAGTTGGTGGAGATGGGATCGGTCAGGGACAGAGATGAAACACACGGCTGGAGTTGGTGGAGATGAGACCGGTCAGGGACAGAGATGAAACATACGGCTGGAGTTGGTGGAGATGGGACCGGTCAGGGACAGAGATGAAACACACGGCTGGAGTTGGTGGGGGTGGGGCTGGTCAGGAACAGAGATGAAACATACGGCTGGAGTTGGTGGAGGTGGGACCGGTCAGGGACAAAGCTGAAACACACGGCTGGAGATCGTGGAGATGGGACCGGTCAGGGACAGAGATGAAACATACGGCTGGAGTTGGTGGAAGTGGGACCGGTCAGGGACAGAGATGAAACACACGGCTGGAGTTGGTGGGGGTGGGGCTGGTCAGGAACAGAGATGAAACACACGGCTGGAGTTGGTGGAGAGTGGGACCGGTCAGGGACAGAGATGAAACACACGGCTGGAGTTGGTGGGGGTGGGGCTGGTCAGGAACTGAGATGAAACACACGGCTGGAGTTGGTGGAGAGTGGGACCGGTCAGGGACAGAGATGAAACACACGGCTGGAGTTGGTGGAGGTGGGACTGGTCAGGGACAGAGATGAAACATACGGCTGGAGTTGGTGGAGATGGGATCGGTCAGGGACAGAGATGAAACACACGGCTGGAGTTGGTGGAGATGGGATCGGTCAGGGACAGAGATGAAACACACGGCTGGAGTTGGTGGAAATGAGACCGGTCAGGGACAGAGATGAAACATATGGCTGGAGTTGGTGGAGATGAGACCGGTCAGGGACAGAGATGAAACATACGGCTGGAGTTGGTGGAGATGGGATCGGTCAGGGACAGAGATGAAACACACGGCTGGAGTTGGCGGAGATGAGACCGGTCAGGGACAGAGATGAAACATACGGCTGGAGTTGGTGGAGATGGGATCGGTCAGGGACAGAGATGAAACACACGGCTGGAGTTGGTGGAGATGAGACCGGTCAGGGACAGAGATGAAACATACGGCTGGAGTTGGTGGAGATGGGACCGGTCAGGGACAGAGATGAAACACACGGCTGGAGTTGGTGGGGGTGGACCGGTCAGGGACAGAGATGAAACATACGGCTGGAGTTGGTGGAGATGGGACCGGTCAGGGACAGAGATGAAACACACGGCTGGAGTTGGTGGAGAGTGGGATCGGTCAGGGACAGAGATGAAACACACGGCTGGAGTTGGCGGGGGTGGGACTGGTCCTTAATGAGGACTTTACTTCAATTTTCACCGGTGACTGATCCTGACGTTCGTAAGGAAGCGTGAAACGGGCTTATGAGCGACGACAGGACGAGGAACTTTTGAAAAACATTCGGATAGATGAGTCCTCTTGTGAGGTTGCGAGAAACCCCAGGTTACTGTGGGAAGCGGAGGAAGAGATTGCTGCGCCCTTGGCGATTATCTTTGCGTTATCACTGCCGCACATGCAGAATCAGGGGATTGGAAATGGAAATTGTATCCCTTTGCTCAGGAAAGGGAGTATGGATACCCTTGTAAATTATAGCCCAGTCAATCCTACTTCAGTGATGGGCAAATTATTGGAGAACATTCTTCGAAACAGAATTTGCGAGGTTTGGGAGAACCTGATTTGGGAGAGTCAGCACGAGGAAACCTGCAGATGCTGGAAATTAGAGCAACACACACAAAATGCTGGTGGAACACAGCAGGCCAGGCAGCATCTATGAGGAGAAGCACTGTCGACGTTCCGGCCCGAGACCCTTCGTCAGGACCCTGCTGTGTTCCACCAGCATTTTGTGTGTGCTGTTTGGGAGAGTCAGAATGGTTTGGGGAGAAACAGGTCATACTTCACCCTGCCTGGTTCAATTCTGTGAGGATGTGACAAAGTACAATGGTAATGGCAGAAAAGTTGATCTGGTATAAATGGATTTTAATAAGGCATTTGATATGGTTAACCGCGGTAGGACCGTTCATAGCGTCAGAAGGCTTGGTATGCAGGGAGAGTTGGCTGGTGGATTCAGGACTGACGCCCACAGAAGGCAGAAGGTAGTTGTGGATGAAGCGTTTTCTCCCTGGATGTCAGTGACCAGCGGTGTCCTACACTAAACATTTTGAGACCCCCGGCTTTTGTGTTTTTATGAATGATTTGGATGAGCGGGTGGAAGGGAGGATTTGCAATGATGTGGAGGTTGGTGGAATTATGGGTAGTACAGAATCCTGTCACAGATTACAACATGACAGTGACAGGACGCAGAGCAGCGCTGAGAAGTTACAGATGGAGTTCAACCCGGAAGTTACGAAGTGATTCTCTTTGGGACAATGGATTTGAAGGCAGAGGTATTACTTGTTCGAATCAACCGCGGGCCGCACGTTAGTACGAGCCCCACAATGGAAACAGAGCGGTGAGACTCTCTCCAATAAGCCGAGGGCCGCTCATCGGTGTGAGTACCAGAATCGGCACGGAGCGGTGCACTGCAGGAGCTGAAGGAAGTGTGATTGACAGGTGAGCTTGAACACTTCCGCTGTTCTGCACAGACTCATAGTAACGATTGCCTTATGAAAACAGTTGAATAAACTCGGCCTTTTCTCCTTGGAGCGACGGAGGATGAGAGGTGACCTGAAAGAGGTGGATAAGATGATGAGAGACATTGATCCTGTGGATAGTCAGAGGCTTTTCCCTAGGGCTGAAATGTTTGCCACAAGAGGACACAGGTTTAAGGTGCTGGGGAGTAGGTACACAGGAGATGTCAGGGGTAAGTTTTTTTACTCAGAGAGTGGTGAGTGCGTGGAATGGGCCGCTAGCAACGGTGGTGGAGGCGGATAGGAAATGGGTCTTTTAAGAGTCTTTCGGATAGGTACATGGAGCTTAGAAAAATAGAGGGCTATATGTAAGCATAATAATATCTAAGGTAGGGACATGTTCGGCACAACTTTGTGGGCCGAAAGCCTATATTGTGCTGTAAGTTTTCTATGTTTCTATGAAAGACAATATACCTGAAAGCAATTCAGGAGAAAAACAGACAACTTCGTGGCAAATCATAGAACAGTCTGAATACCTGCGGAATATTCACAGATTTTAGAACCATAGAACCATAGAACACTACAGCACAGTACAGGCCCTTCAGCCCTCCATGTTGTGCTGACCCATATAATCATTTAAAAATGTACTAAACACACACTACCCCATAACCCTCCATTTTTCTTTCGTACATGTGCGTGTCCAAGAGGCTCGTAAATACCCCTAATGTTTTAGCCTCCACCACCATCCCTGCAAGTCATTCCAGGCACTCACAACCCTCTGTGTAAAAAACGTAACCCTGATGTCTTCCCTAAACTTCCCTCCCTTAACTTTGTACCTATGCCCTCTGGTGTTTGCTATTGGTGCCCTGGGAAACAGGTACTGACTATCCACCCTATCTATGCCTCTTATAATCTTGTAGACCTCTATCAAGTCCCCTCTCATTCTTCTACGCTCCAGAGAGAAAAGTCCCAGCTCTGCTAACCTCGCTTAATATGACTTGTTCTCTAATCCAGGCAACCTCCTGGTAAATCTCCTCTGCACCCTCTCCTTTACTTGCTACGTGTTACTTTTGTTCAAACATAGCACGGATGGCGACATACTGGTAGAATTGTGGCTGGTTTGAGAATATCTTTAAAGCGAACTCGACTGCATCGCAGGTCACGGGTGCGGGGTGGTCAGGTCATTCACTGGCAGAGGTCAGGTTCCTGCCAAACGGCCCGTGTGTGCGCTGGAAAGCATTGTCCTTCGAACTGTTCACAGCCCTCGCTAATTCCCCGAGGACACCGTCCGTTTTTGTTCACAGGTCTCCGGATCATCGCTGTGGATCTTTTAAATTATTCGGAGGAGCAGAAGCGCATTGCTACTGTAACACATGTCAGCTGTCATTGTTTATTCCATCACTCGCACCGCCCGGAATGACTGGAACAAACGAAATAAAAGAATGAACGAATGTCCCCCTTTACTAAAGAAGTGTTTTCCATTTCACCCGCCAGAACAAACTCCTTCCCTCAATTTCAGAAGCGAATGTGCTCCGTCAAATGTTGCAAAATAAATCGACTTCAGGGTGAATGCCAACTTTGAGAGAAACACAGATATATATAAAATATCCACTTTAAATTGCTGAAGCCAGGTATCATGAAACATAGCACGGAAAATTCACATCATATTTTATTTTAAGGTACATAGATTGCAATATCCCTTGAGGAGCCAAATTAATGACACGGGAACAGTGAGTAAAAATAGTTGAACGTAATTGTTTGTGCAGTTGGTTGTCACTAATGTCCCTGACGTGACAGCCACGCTAATTGCCTCAGTGGATTTGCTGTCTCCTCAATAAAAGTCTGCTAAACCGATCCCCAGTCACTCTGAGCAGCTGAAACGCTCCGCACAACCGAACGCTGATTCTGACGGAATATGGGATATCCGGCGATTTACTACATCGCGGGCATTTTCTATCCCACACTTGTAGCGGTTGGTGTCCCCGGTAAGATGCCGGAGCTGGTCACTCTATGTCTGGTGCCTTCGTCACTCTGCTGCGGTATCCGCACTGTTCCTGAGCACAGATGCTGCCGTCGGCTGAAACGTGTTTCCGGAATGGAGGATTCAGGCATCTAATGGTTTTATTTCCATTTTTCATATTTTGATCGCGGTGTTTTCCTCTTTTGTCAATTAAGTTGGTGCCGATATTGTCACTGTTTCATAATCGCACCTCGCTCGGCTTTCTGAAGTGACGCTGGTCTCTGCTTTTCCAGGCCCCAGTCTCCATTAGTGCAGACAGTTCGGCCTCATAACAACGTGGCAGCTCATTTAAATGACACGTAGGTCTGTTCTTCTGTAAGACAGTAAATGAGATCTGTGCTTTATATCTCCTTGACTGCACTTTGTCACCGCTACAAACAATCCCTTCAGCTATTGGTGTTGTTTACAGGAGCGATCGACTGCTCACCGGTACGTGAGTCGTGGAACTCGGATGCCTCGCTCTAAACTGTGGGAAGTTCGCCGATCCACTGACACTCACATCCGTCACTATCCTCCAGCCGGAGTGCAGCGACCGAGACCGCACACACTCGATTCCCGCTTTCCACTTCCAAACAGACCATACCCTGCAGGAATCGGGGTGGGGGGGGGGGTGTGGGGGTGGGAGTCATTGAATCAGTTGCAGCTAAACCATCTTCTGCATAGCTTCTTTAGTATGGGCGTTCAGAGAGATACCACTGACGATATTTCTTTTTTATTCAAATTTCTTGTAGTTAATTTAACGGCGATTGTGATCCTCTCTCGGGGAAAATGCGGACTCTCCAAATGCATCACCCGTTACCTGGTTGGAATGGCGACAGTGGATCTACTGGTGGTTATCGTTGTTGCTTTAGTGGAACAGACCAACAATATCTACATTTATTCCCGAACCCTGCTCATCACTCCTGTGTGCGCTCTGACCCTTGTATTTAGGGTCATCATGACCGACTGTTCTGTTTGGTTCACGGTCAGTTTTACCTTCGATCGCTTCATCGCAATATGTTGCCGAAAGCTGCGGGAGCGATACTGCACCGAGAGGACAGCAACGGTGGTTACCGTCATCGTGGTTATATTGAGCTGCGGGAAATGTATCCCGTTATACTTTGCCATTGAACCTTACGTCATCATTGACAACATGCCGTGGCGTTGCGCCCTCACGCATGAGTACGCTACTTCACCCGCGTGGAGAGGATACGAATTACTGGAGAGCATTTTAACACCGCTGCTACCAATCGGCTTAATCCTGGTGTTTAACGGGTTAACCGTACGATATATCGTTGTGGCGAATCGAGTCCGCAGAAAGCTTCGGCACAGCGGCGACAATCAGAAAGATGCCGAGGTGGAAAACCGCAGGAAGTCGATGATTTTGCTGTTTTCTATATCAGCTAATTTCATATTATTTTGGATGCCCTACGTAGCCCATTCCCTGAAATGGCAAGTGCAAAACTATTTTTACCAGGACAGATATTTGAGTTCCCCGGTATACATCCTACAGCAATTTGGGTTCATGTTGGAAATTCTCAACATGTGCACCAACACTTGTATCTATACACTGACACAGAGGAAATTCAGAGAAGAGCTGAGGAATGGAATGGCGTATGTGTTTACATTGAATGGCCATCTGTGTAGATAACGCCCGTGTCCAATGGGAAGTCAGCGGAATTTTCAAATAAAGCCGTTTTACAATGAACAGGTTTGGCAAATATGTCATTAATTCAAACAATCATACGCCTGGTCATTCGGAAATTGCAGAATTGGCGGAAGGTTGCTGACTTCATACAGTTCAGGTAGGTAGCAATACAAGCGCTCACTGCCGCTGGCGTGATTGTTACATTGGTTGAGGGACGTTCCAAACTATCACAGACTCTCGACTGTCACAAGGTCAGGGATGGCGTCAGGACTTTCCGTGTTTTAGATGTTTCAAAATGACCAGGGTCGGGTAACAGAGTGTAAAGGGAGTGCGATGGGAAACTGGGGAGAGTATCGCAGCTGCAGAAACGGAGGACAACGTGGAGCGTTCGTTTGTTAACAGACTGGGAGACGAACACTGAACCATGAAGGGCGAGAACACCCCATGTGGAGGATTCTGTACAGCTGCCCACCAGATTAACAAAAAAAAAAAACTGCAACGGGAACAGTGAGGAACCAATCGGGAAGCGGATCTTTGACATGTGCCATGTTATCGGCACGGGTAAGTGAAACTTCCACAATATTCTTCGGCACCTTCCCAGGGTAAAAGGTCTGGCATAATCTGTCAGCTGTGTGTTGGAGGGATTCATGTCAGTATAAAATGGCAGGCGGACTAGCGAACATTCCAGACCGGATCTAATATTAGTAAAGGGAACGGATCAGGTGACAGATCTCTCCCCGGGTCAGCATTTCAAAACGATAGGGCAGAACTCCCCTCCATTCACCTTACACGGGGATAGGACCAGGGAGTATGGAATGTATTTAACCGGAGATCTGCGATTTGTGGTGCTGCCTGGCCAGAACTTGGGAAGGGAAATAAGGAAACGATGCACTCAAGGAAATAAGCAACAGATAGGTGGAGATTTTTCAGAAAACATGGGGTTCGGTATCAGCTTGTCTCGTTGAGGCAGGGAAAGGATGAGAGCGTAAAGTAACCCTTGCTGACGGGAAATATGGAACAACTCGTCAAGAGGAGGAAAGAAAGGTACTTAAGGTTTAGGAAGTGTTACGTACCCCGTAACGGGTTAAAGAAGAACCAGCAGAAGTGGACACACCTGGAGTCTGAGTCTTCCGTTATAAACTCTATTTTATTAGTGACTGCGTGATGAACTGATATAAAACAAGATTAGGTAAACAGGTTAGCAGAGTATATGCATATAGAGGTGAGTAAATAAGGCTCCCCAAGCTTACCGAGCTCAGGTGATTGGGTGATACAGTCTTACGGTGGTATGGTCAGTCATCAGTTCAGTTCTGGAATTTGATTTGAGAAGAGGTGGAGACAGAGAGACAGGGAGTCTTCCGATGCTGGTGCCGATGCCGATCCTCCACGTCGTCCTCCATGCCCCGAAGCTTACAGTCACCTACCTGTGATTACAGAAAAGGGTGTCCGTTTTCACAGTAACGCTATCAACCCAGGCGAGGGGTATGCACACCGATAGCGTTCTACCGGTCACCCCTTTGTCCACAGTGTGAGCAAAAGCCCCACCCTTGTCGTGGGCACACAAAGCTCACCGGTGCCCTCCTCGCCTCTGGAGTCGTGTGTCCGATTAAAAAGTCAGCTGACCTTGTACGTATCTCAGCAGTGCGGAACACCAGCTGTCCGTCATATAGCTTCGCCTTTCAGTTTCCCAGGCAACTCACAGACTCTCTCTCTCTCTCTTTGCTGCTGAATTAGCACACAAGCTGTTCACCCCTTCTTAATCTCTCTGAAAGGAACAGTCCACTTTAGAATAAACCTTCAGATCTCGTCACACCTTTTAAGAAAAAAATGATGACACAGCAATTTTTTTGCCTTAATTATCGATTATACACTTAAAGCAATGCATGTCAAATTATCAGGTAACATAGCAAAGCATTACAAACTTAAACTTAGCTTCTAGACTAACAATCTGCTATAATATAATCAGTACCATTCACGTGTTTTATTTCCATGTCATACTGTTGCAAGATCAGACTCCATTTAAACAACCTTCTACTCTTATCCTTCATTTTCCTCAGAAGCAATAATGGGTTATGGTCCGTGTAAAGCACAAGTGGTTTCTGAGCAGGACATATGTAGATATCGAAATGCTGCAATGCTAGAATGAGTGCTAGCAACTCTCTTTCAACAGAGGAGTAATGTTTCTGATGCACATTAAATTTCTTTGAGAAATAAGCTACCGGATGTTCAATTTCATCATCGTCCTTTTGCAACAATTCCACCCCAGCAGCTTCATCACTGGCGTCTATCGCGGTTAAAAATGGATTATTGAAATCAGGTGCTTTGAGCACCGGGTGATAACACTCTTGCCCGTCGGATCGGGAACCTCAGCAATAGCCTGAATCTTGTCCTGCACAGGTGCCAGTTGGCCCCGGCCTACTACATAGACAAGATACGTGACAGTGGGATGGCCAAATTCACTTTTATCAAGGGTTACAGTGAGATTTGCTTTAGACAGCCTTTCAAATAGTTTCTCTACTGCTGAGATATGCTCCTCCCAGGTGTCACTCCATACAACCAAGTCATCAATATAAACCCCTGTATTTTCTAAACCTTGAATCACTGAGTTCATCATCCTTTGGAACGTCCCTGAAACATTTTTCCTCGCAAAGGATAAAACATTGTACTCATACAATCCAGACGGTGTCACAAATACAGATATTTCTTTATCCATTTCTGTTAAAGGAACACACCAGTGACCTTTCACCAGGTCAAACTTTGTAAGGTATTTAGCCTTCCCCACCCTGTCAAAACAGACATCCACTCTTGGGATGGGATAAGCATCTGTCTTAGTTGTTGCATTAATTTTCCGTAATCAGTACAGAATCTCATACTCCCATCCGGTTTAGGGACAATCACGCTCGGTGACGGCCAGTCTGAAGCGGATGCTTTAATTATGCCGGCTGTTAGCATGTATTCAATTTCTTGTGCAACCATTTTATTTTTGTCTGGGTTCATTCAGTAAGGGTGCTGCTTAACGGGACCAACTTCATCTACAATTCCATCAGGCACCACAACCTTAGAATGTCAGGGAATAAATCTTTATACTTGTTAATTAAACTCTTCAGTTGTTTTCGCTGCCTGGACTGCAAATGTTAATCTTTCCATCAAGATTTTTCAAAACATCAGAATTTCTGAGGCTTGTGGAAACTACAGGGAGCTCAGGTATTCCAGTACCAGACACTACAATCTCCTCCGTTATCATAACAGTATTCACTAGTGCAGGTTCGGCGTCATGATAACCCTACATCATATCCACGTTGACGAGCTGTGCAGCCTTTCTCCGGTCAGGAGTCCTAATAACATAATTCAAAGAATCAAATTTCTTAATTATTTCATATGGTCCACTAAATCTCGCCTGAAGGGGTTTGGTAAGGATGGAGGACAGCTTCAAAACCCTTTCTCCAGCATGTTTCATGTTTATGTGAGAGAGCTGTAAATTCTGTTTGGCAAGGTCACAAGCCTTTTAAGTCTGTCTCTGAATTCCAAAACATAACTAAGGACACTCATACTCACATTCTTATCTGACCATTCCTCTCGGAGTAGGGTCAAAGGTGACACAATGTGCTCAGCTCTCAACTCTTTAACTTTTTCAATCTTTTTATTATTATTATTATTATTATTATTATTATTATTATTAATATCAACATAATAAAATTGATGCATAGATAATGGGATTACAAACATACACATTTCAACTGAACATGAAAGAATACATAAGCAACAGTTACAGTATAAATGAGTATTCCCAAATCATGGACGATACAAGTACCCAATAAACAAGGCAAACCTAGATATATCATAATATATATATTTTTAAAAAAACAGGAAAAAGAAAAAGAAAAAAAATTATGCAAAAAAACCTAATCTAACAATCTAATAACTAATAAGGAAAAAACGAAAAAATAAAAAATGAAAAAAAGGGCTGTTTATAATATCTAACAAAAATACAAAATCATCAGTGTCGTCAACTCCGATCCTCTCAACATATGTAAAATCGAAACTGGATAAACAAATAGGCTTGGAACAGGGTCATATTACATCATATGAAAATATTGAATAAATGGTCTCCATATCTTTTCAAATTTAATAGAAGTATCAAATACAACACTTCTATTTTTTCTAAATTTAAACATAACATAGTTTGAGAAAACCAATGAAATACGGTAGGAGGATTAATTTCTTTCCAATTCAGCAAAATAGATCTTCTAGCCATTAATGTAAGAAATGCAATCATTCGACAAGCAGAAGAGGATAAATGGAGTGAGTCCATCATTGGTAAACCAAAAATTGCAGTAAAAGGATGAGGTTGTAAATCAATGTAAATCAATAATTTACCTAGATTTCATTTCTTTAGATATTTACAGATTAGGAGTTTCTTAAATACTGTACTTCCTACCTTTCCAAATCTTGTGTCTTCAGGTAGTTTGGAGAATTTGTTTGAACTAAATCCTTCACAGAAAGGGCTAATATCAAAACTCTACAGTATAATTATGAAGATACTTTCAGAGCCCTTCTATACGATTAAAAATGATTGGGAAAGAGAACTTATCATTGAGAAATGGGATAAAATTCTTCAATTAGTTAATACATCATCTATATGTGCTAGACACTCATTAATACAGTTTAAGGTTGTGCATAGGGCTCGTATGTACAAGGATAAATTGGCTCATTTTTATTCCTATTTAAATCCTATTTGTGACAGATGTCATTCTGAGATAGCGTCTTTAACTCATATGTTCTGGTCTTGTCCGCTTTTGAAAAAAATATTGTAAAGACATTTCTGATATTGTTTCCACGGTATTCAACTCTTTAAGTAACCCCTCGGATGTTTCCGAGGTAAGGTTACTACCCTGGTCAGGTTGGATTTTTTTAGGTTAGGTAGACCTACCAGTGTGAAAACTTTGATAAGTGCTTTTACCACCGTCTTGCAAAAGTTCACAACATCCTTCCTTAAATTAGTCCAGTAAATTCCTTCATAATCCTGTTTACTGTCTTACTCACTCCAACGTGTCCACCTAAAGGCATACTATGAGCCACATTTATAATCTCAGCCCTGCAAACTTTCGGGACCACAACTTGATGCTCCATGGCCGAATCCTCACTTGCAGGCACCGTAGGTTGTCTCCACCTCCTCGGTAATACCCAGTCATTAAGATAATATCCTTCTGACTCTTTCTGAACCTCCTCTTCTGTGAGGGCTGTCTCCTTTAAAGCAGCAATTTCAGAATCACGACGTTGTTCCGCTACACTTGCATCCCTGGACCAGGACAAACCTTTCTCCTCCTCCTTACTACCCAGATCCTGATATAAAATGGAAGGTTGAAAAGTCTCTGACAAGCTATCAAATATTAAACACTTGTCTTTTCTAACTGCATCAGCAGCCTTTCTAGACATGCTTCGGGTCATGTGAGGTTCACATCAGTATCTGTGCGTGGATCATCAGCCACAAGCTTGCTTGTTAGCTGTACTGCTGAATAAACTTCACCCTGGATAGGCGCCAACCTAGTGTTTACCAAACTCAGTACCATCACTGAGCTTGCGAAGACCATGTTTACATTATGAAAATTTGCCTCCAACCCATCGATTCTCTTCCTTCGTCTTTTACTTCGACTCGTCTCCATAGTAACACAGTCAGGTTGTCTCTCAAAACCAAAACAATCCTTTCTCTTCGCATCGCAAACGTGAAAAACAGCTCCATGAACTTGCAGTTGTTTACTTCCGACTGCGAAAGCAAAATTCTTCAGAGTTTCACTGACTTCAACAGGACATTGTCCTGCAAGAGGGTCAAAGGTCGTGAAACACGTCCAAACTTCCCAAGTTCTTTATTTAAAAAATCCAGAAACAGCACCTTTCTGAATATTTCCAATAAAATTCACATCATCAGTTCTCAACTGATCACCAACTCTTAGGACACCGTCTAACACAAGTGGCTGAGAATCCTCAATTTCCACTGGCACCAAGGTTTATTCACTGAACCAAGTCCATCTGGCTCAGAAAGATTGCATTCCTTTCCAACCGAGTCAGACACCTCAGACCTTAACTGAGTTTCAACACAAGGTTCAACACCCTGGAAATTCACAGGTGCTTCAACAACCTGAACACAGGCAATCGGGACAGCTGCCTCCTGTAGGCTTTCAATACCAGTCCCAGTTTGAAATTCCAAGTTCCCCTGATCCACCCAGCTACTCTCTGGGAAACTGTCATCCGGGGTAAACTCAACCTTGTGGGTTAAAACAACCTCGTCTGCTAACCCAGCAGGGTCCCGCAAGGTAGAGGCATCCTCTTCATCTCGGTATTGCCTTACCTCATCGGGGACAACCTTCTTAAATTCGTGAATCACAACCAGCTCTTTCAAGCTATCCAAACCCTCAGTTACCCCTTTCGAGGTATACCAGCGATTGAAGTACACCTGTTTTTCATGGGCAAAATCCACGTAAGTTAGTATCCCGGACTTCCGTAATTCTCTGAACGTTTGTCCATACGCCTGTGGAACCAACTCATGGATTCTAAGCACTGTATCTGTCACTGGATCATAGTTCCTTGACTGGTGAAGGGTCAGGGGCGAATACGCCTGCTGAGCCTTCCCCTTCAACACACTTTGTGACATGACAGCCCACTCATCCCTCGGCAATTTCCGAGTCTGGGCCACCTTTCCGAAGTGTAGGAAATACCGGTCGACTTCAGCTTCATCAAATGGTGGTACTAACTTAATTTCTTGCTAATATTAAACTCATTGCCCCGACCTGACGCTTGATCCTGTCGCTGCCACATCTTCTCGAACTGTCTCTGTTTTTTTTTCTGTCTCTTTAGCCTCCAGCAGTTTTAATTACAACTCACACTCATAGATCAGTTTCGCTGTCTGAAGCTGAACCTTAGCCTCTGTAAGCACTTTACCATCAGCAAACATACCATCACTTCCTTTTCGAACTTGCCCTCGGCTACATAATGCTGTGTTATTATCAGCTGTATCTGCGCCTTCTTCATGCGAGTGGTCACCTTAGCTTTCAACTTACGAGCAATTGCCAACAGTACATCCCAGTCAACCAAGCCCCCAAAAGATTTCAGAATGGTTCCCACCAACTTTTGTTCATCTCCGGGACGAGAGCCCAGTTTGCTCAGATCCCGGATAGAGGCTCCAATATTTGTTACGTACCCCGTAACGGGTTAAAAAGAACCAGCAAAAATGGACACACCTGGAGTCTGAAGTCTTCCGTTATAAACTTTATTTTATTAGTAACTACGTGATAAAGTGATATAAAACAAGATTAGATAAACAGGGTAGCAGAGTATATGCATATATATTTATATAGGTGAGTAAATGAGGTTCCCAAGCTTCCCCGGCTCAGGTGATTAGGTGATAAAGTCTTACGGTGGTATGGTCAGTAATCAGTTCACCCTTGGCGTGGGTACACAAAGCCCACCAATGTCCTCCTTGCCTCCGGAGTCGTGTGTGTTCTGTGGTGTGTCTTGTGTGTCTCTGGTGTGTGTCTTGCGTGTCTGATTAAAAAGTCCACTGACCTTGTATATATCTCAGTAGTGCGGAACATGCTGTCCATCATATAGCTCCGCCTTTCAGTTTCCAAGGCAACTCACAAACTTTCTGTTGCTCTCTCCCTGAAATAGCACACAAGCTGTTCGCTCCCTCTCTCTCTTGTTAAAAGAACAGTCCACTTTAGAATAATCCTTCAGATCTCGTCACGTGACCGTCCACAGAAAAAAAGAACCCTAGGTGTACATAAGAGGGGCCAACATTGCTCATAATTCCACAAATGAGCCCACTCAGGTTCCTTGAAAAGCCTGGAAATTAAATCTTTACTCTTATACTCTGGTCATCTGGAAATGAATGCGAACATTGCATTTGTATTCCTTACCACCGACTCCACCTGTAAATTAACCCTGACAGAATCCTGCAGCATGACTCCCAAATCCCGTGGCGCCGGAGATTGTTGAATTTTCTTTCTGTTTATGAAATAGTCTGCACTTTTATTTCTTCCAGCAAATCGCATGACCGTAAACCTCCCAGTCCTGTATTCTGTCTGCCAGTACTTTGCCCATTTTCCCTGATCTGTATGAGACCTTCTGTAGCGTCTCTGCTACTTCAACACTACCGGTTGATCGGGAATGATCTGCACGGACTGTGGTTTCCCGATGAGGAAGCCAAACATTCTGTTGCAGATGGAGTTGCACCAGCCCAGGATGAGAACTGAGGAAATAATTGCGCTGAACGCTGAGCTGTTGCCAGTAAACCGCAGCGTGACGTAAGTATTGCTGTTGACCGGATGTTGCAGGGCCAGTGGAGAGCAAGTGAGCTGACGACAGCATTAGACCTATTGTGGAGATAGACAAATGGTCGAGGTAATTTTGTATGGAGGCCAGGGAACTGCGGTGTTATCTGGGACCACTCCTCGTTGTGATTTTTAGAAACGACTTGGATGAGGAAGTAGAAGGGTGGGTTAGTAAGTCTGCTCATGACACAAATGTTGGGGGTGCTGTGAATACTGTGGAGGGCCGTCAGAGGTTACAGCGGGACACTGATCGGATGCAAAACTGGGCTGAGAAGTGGCAAATGGAGTTCAACCCAGATAAGTGTGAAGTGGCTCATTTCGGCAGGTCAAATTTGAAGACATAATTGAATATTGATGGTAAGACTCTTGGCATGGTGGATGATCATATTGGACACTCAAACCTACCGCAAATGTTGACAGTGTTGTTGAAAAGGCGTATGTGTGTTGGCCTTCATGAACCGTGGGAGGTAACGTTACGACTATACAAACCCTTGGTCAGACCGCTCTTGGAGTAGTGTGTTCAATTCTGGTCACCTCACTGCAGGAAATATGTGAATATTATAGGCAGGGTGCAGAAGACATTTACAAGTTTGTTACCTGAATTTGGGAACATGGCTTAGGAGAATAGTTTGAATGAACTTGGCCTCTTCTCCCTGGAGCGACGGAGGATGAGAGGTGACCTGATAGAGGTGTGCAAGATGATGACAGGCATTGAACGTGTGGATAGCATTTTCCCAGGAACGAAATGGCTAATGCGAGAGGACACAGATTTAAGGTGCTTGGAAGTAGGTACCGAGGAGATGACGGGGTAATTTTTCACACAGAGAGTGGTGAGTGTGTGGAATGCACTGCCGGCGATAGGTACATGGAGTCAGTAAAATAGAGGGCTATGTGGTAGGGACATTCTAGGCGGTTTCTGGAATAGTTTATTGGGACGGCACAATTTTGTGGGCGAAGGTCCTGTAAAGTGCTGCAGATTACTCTGTTCCAGCCAATAAACACTAACGCGTTATTTTACACTCGATGGTCGCGGAAGCAGCTGGCCCACCCTTCCTGACCACCGGGATGATCGTCGCCCTTTTGAATCGGCTGGGATCCTTCGAATGCAGAAGTGAGAGGCTGAGAAAGAGCCTGGGGCAGTCCCGTCTATTGGTCGGCACAGGTCTGCAAGGCCCCACCAGGTACATCATCGGGGCCTGACACCTGGAGAGCGTTCACCCACCTGAAGGGTGCTCTGACCTTGTGCCCCGAAACAGAGATCGCAGAAGATGGGGTGTTGACACCACATCCCTCACTACTGACCAGCTCCATGAGCTCCTGACACCTCTGGCGTATCCGTCCCCTCCATAATCCCTTACTCCGACTTCCCGTCACCGACAACCCCTTTCTACCTCAGACTACTTCCCCGTCTCGATCACCCCCTCCTTTCCGAAACAACAGCTAATTCCGTCACCTCCTTGACGCACTGCACCGTTCCCCCTCATCCCCAACCTCCCCGAAGCCACTCTCTGTTTGAATGGAGCGCTCCGTCCCCAACAGACCTCCAGATCTCCGGCACCAACACGAGCCCCTCCTCTATAATTCACCCTCTCTCTGTTCACCGGGATTTGTGAGAACGGTGGGGAGCATTGACGCCTGGTTTTACTCCCTTTTCCACCCGATATCGGTCTCTGGGTTCTGAGCCTCTCTGCAGGTCTGTGTGGATAGGCTTACCATGTAAGGCCTTTGACAGGGTTCCGCACGGTAAGTTAGTCTGGAAGGTTCAATCGTGAAGTAGTGAAATGGATTCACCAGTGGCTGGATGGGAGATGCCAGAGAGTAATGGTGGATAACTGTTTGTCAGGTTCGAGGCCAATGACTAGTGGTGTGCCTCAGGGGTCTGTACTGGGTCTAGTGTTGTTTGTCTTATACATTAATGATCTGGATGATGGAGTGGTAAATTATATTAGTAAGTAAGCAGAAGATACAAAGGTAGGTGGCGTTGTGGATTTTCAAAGCTTGCAGAGAGATTTAGGCCAGTTAGAAGAGTGGGCTGAAAGATGGCAGATGGAGTTTAATGCTGATAAGTGTGAGGTGCTGCATTTTGGTATGAATAATCCAAACAGGACATACATGGTAAATGATAGGGCATTGAGAATGTAGTAGAAAAAAGTAATCTAGGAATAATGGTGCATAGTTCCCTGAAGGTGGAATCTCATGTAGATAAGGTAGTGAAGAAAGCTTTCGGTATACTGGCCTTTATAAATCAGAGCATTGAGTATAGGAGTTGGGATGTAACGTTAAAATTGTGCAAGGCATTGGTAAGGCCAAATTGGGAGTATTGTGTACAGTTCTGGTCACCGAATAATAGGAAAGTTGTCAACAAAATAGAGAGAGTACAGGAAAGATTTACTGGAATGTTACGTGGGTTTCAGCACCTAAGTTACAGAGAACGGTTGAACAAGTTAGGTCTTCATTCTTTAGAGCGTAGAAGGTTGAGGGGGGATTTGATAGAGGTACTTAAAATTATGAGGGGGATAGATAGAGTTGACGTTCATGGGTTTTTTTCCATTGAGTGTAGGGGTGATTCAAACAAGAGGACATGAGTTGACAGTTAGAGGGCAAAAGTTTAGGGGTAACACGAGGGGAAACTTCTTTACTCTGAGAGTAAAGCTGTGTGGTACGAGTTTCCAGTAGAAGTGGTAAAGGCAGGTTTGATATTGTCAGTTAAAGCCAAGTTGGATAGGTATATGGACAGGAAAGGAATGGAGGGTTACGGGCTGAGAGCTGGTCGGTGGCACTAGGTGAGAGTTAGCGTCCGGCACAGACGAGAAGGGCCGAGATGGCCTGTTTCCGTGGTGTAATTATTAAATGGTTAAATGTAGATCCTGTCGTATGTGCAATCTCACCACACCGTCCCTTCCCGCTCCTCGCCTCCCCTTCCTTCCTCTTCCCTCTGCACCGCAACGCCTCTCAGACACACAGACACACACAGACGCGCAGTCCCTGAGGCAGACACACAGGTCAAGACCTCTGTAACGGCTATTGGTAGGAAAATGGTGCAGAAGGGGGGAATGGGGAGAGGGAGAGAAGGAGCGGGTAAGGGGTGAGGGTGGCAGTGAGGGAGACGGATGAAGAGGGCTGTGGTAAGGGGGCCGGGAGGGACGAGTAGGAGAGAGGGAAAGAGGAACTGTGTGGGGGAGAAAAGAGGAAGCGAAAGAATGTGCGGAGGTAAGTGACAGAGAAAGGAAGAAGGGAGACGGAGTGAACGCAGGGGAAGGGTGGGGAATGGGGGCATTGAGAGAATGTGAGAGAAGGCCGGGTGGCCGGAGCTAAAAACGCACCCAACCCCTTGCCCATCCACGAAAATCCGGAAGGGGAAAGTGTGGTGGGAGATTTGGGAGGAGAGAGAGAGTGGGAATGGAAGAGTAAAGGGGAATGAGAGAGAGACGGGGAAGGAGGGAGCAAAGAGGTGGGAGTTGGGAGGGGGACACCGAGAGCGAGATGGAGAGAATGAGAGAGAGAGATGGAGAGAATGTCGTCCGATAAGGAAGGGAAGACAGAGGACGAGGAAGACGATTGTGTGTTGGGGGTGTATCCTTTGGCCAGTTGCTCTCCAAATCTTTGTTTCTCACCACCCCGACCCCCCCCCCCCCCATTCCTATCTCTCTCAACCACCCTCTGTCACACTCTCAATCTCTCTCCTCTCCTCACTTCCTCCCCCATCTCTCGGTCCCTCTCTTTATCGGCTGTTCATCCGGTGTTTGTGGGAGACGGTCTCCCACTCCGGGCTTCCTCTCCCGACTGTTCCGTCCCTTTCAGGAGCTCAGAGACTCGACAGGATGGACGAGAGCGAGACCTACGCGAACATGCGGCTCACAGGAACGGACCCACAAGCTCCTTTGAGAGGTGAGTGGTGCGGAGAGAGGAGAGAGCTTACCTCTGTGTCTGATTCCGGGTGTATGTGAGATCGGACAGCGTGGACGGTGCTACTCTCTGTGTCTGATTCCGGGTGTGTGTGAGATCGGACAGCGTGGACGGTGCTACTCTCTGTGTCTGATTCCGGGTGTGTGTGAGATCGGACAGCGTGGACGGTGCTACTCTCTGTGTCTGATTCCGGGTGTGTGTGAGATCGGACAGCGTGGACGGTGCTACTCTCTGTGTCTGATTCCGGGTGAGTGTGAGATCGGACAGCGTGGACGGTGCTACTCTCTGTGTCTGATTCCGGCGAGTTGGAAGGGTGGGTGATCGGTCGCCGGCGTCTACTCTGCGTTTTATCCCAATCTCGTCTGATGGTACAGTATGGAGGGTGCTTCACTCTTTGTCTGACCCCGGAGAAGAGGGTGTGGTCAGTCAGTGTGGAGGGAGCTTCAATCTGTGTCAGACCCCGGAGAAGAGGGTGTGGTCGGTCAGTGAGGAGGGAGCTTCACTCTGTGTCTGACCCCGGAGAAGAGGGTGTGGTCGGTCAGTGCCGAGGGAGCTTTACTCTGTGTCAGACCCCGAAGAAGAGCGTGTGGTCGGTCAGTGCCGAGGGAGCTTCACTCTGAGTCAGACCCCAGGAACTTATGTTGAAACGCTGTAGAGGGAGCTTTATGTGTTCTGCCCAGGAAATGTGTGATAGGACTCTGTAGAGAGTTTCACTTTGTGTCTGACCCCGGCAGTGGGACGGTGTGGAGTGAGTTTCTCTCTGTGCCTGTCCCGGGAGTGTGTGATGTGATAGTGCGGAGGAACTCTAACCCCTATTCTCACCCTCACTGTTGTCTTACCAGCTGAACCTGATGTATCGTACGCGGAACTGAATGTCACGGCCCTCTCGGCGCCCCGGGTCCGGAGAGATGGAGGTCAATTTCATCTTTGTTGGTTTGACTCTGTTTCGATGACGTGTGCAATCCTGTCGCGAGATCTCAGGGCGAACGTACCTTGACCCCAATGATTCGTTGCTGTAGAATAAGTCAGATAGATCCCGTGGTATAGGCCATGATGAGGGAGATCTGTGGGAGAGTCGGTGTGGAGGGTGCGCTCCGTGAGGTACGGTGAGGATTCAGCACCATGGAAGCGGGGTCTGTGTTCGGTGTGGAGGGTGCGCTCTGTGATGGGATCTCTGGACGGAGCGCTGTGGGATGTGACAACGAGTCAGTGCTGTGGGAGGGGTCGGTGATGAGGGGTTGCTCTGGGAGGAGTGGAGTGGTGGGTGTGACGAGGGTGTGGGTGAGGAGGAATTGCTGCGGGAGTGTTCGGTGTGGAGAAAGGGACATTGAGGAGGGAGCACTGGTAAAGGCACAGAAAGGAGGGAATGGCGTGGGAAGGGATGACGAGGAGAGATGTCTGTGGATGGGTCGGTAAGGGAACGGCATGGAACTGGTAGTGAGCACGGAGTGCCGTGGAAGAGGTGGAGAGGAGGAAGCGCTGTATAAAATTTGAATACCTGTCTCAACCTTCAAACCCACATTCTCCCTCCTCCCATCATTCTGTCTGCCACTCTCCACTTCTCCCCGCTCTTCCTCCCTTATTCTCTCTCCTCTTCCTCCCGCTCTCTCAACCTGTTCCACCATTTTCTCCTATCCCATTCCCTTCCTTCCCCAGTTGTCTGCGCACTCTCTCTAAACTCGCTCGTCTATCAACATTCCTCTATCTCTCCACATCTCACTCTCTCCCTCCTCTCTGCCCTCTCCCCTCTCCTCTGAACCTCCCCTCTCCCAACCGCTACCCTTTACCCCCAATCTCAACTACGCTCCCCTTCTCTCACTTGACTCACTTTACCAACTCGCCCCTCTATCACACTCTCCATTTCCCACTTGTTCGCTCCCGCTCTGCCCCCCGCACTATTTCCCTCATTCTCTGCTCATTCTCTGACCTGCCGCTATTAGTCCGCTTTCTCCATCTTTCACTCTCTCCCTGTCCTCTCCCCTTCGCCCCATTTTCCGCTTATCTCCCGCTCCGCAACCTCTTCTCTTTAACGACCCCTTCTCCTTTTCCACTCTCGCTCAGGCTTTCCCCTCTCCCTTCCCCTCTCTCACAATCTCTCTCTCTTCCTCCGTCTCTTACCCCCGCGCTCTCACACTTTTCTCCATCCCTCACTCTCCTATCTCCGCTTTTTGCTTTCTCTCTCGCCCCTCTGCCTCTCCACTCACACTTACCCCCTGCTTCCGCTCCCTCTCCCTCAGCCATTCTCTCCGTCTCCCCCTACCCTTCTCTTTCCCCATTCACTCTCTCCCAATTCCCCGCCCATTGCCCGTATCGCTCATCATTTTTTCCTCTTTTCCATCCATCTCTGATCCTCTCTCTCCCATCTTACCCCGTTCCCTCAACTTCTTCCTCACCGCCTCTCATCCTATCTTCTCTTCACTTAACCCACATTGTCCCTTGCGTTCTCTTCCCCTTTCTCTGCTCCCTCGCTCCGTCCTCTATCCTCTTTCTATTACATTCTCTCTCATCCTCCCTCGCTCTGGGTTCCAGGCGGTCTGAGCTCCACCTACGCAGAGGTGAACTTTCCGAAAGACGAGCCCGTCATCGATGAGGATGAGGCTTCTCCCATTGCCGCAGGACACCGTAATCTGCCAACCAATGCCCAAACAGGTCAGAGTTCATAATTATGACGTCATTATAACCATATAACCGTATAACAATTACAGCACGGAAACAGGCCATCTTGGCCCTTCTAGTCCGAGCCGACGCTTACACACACCTAGTCCCACTGGCCCGCACTCAGCGCATAACCCTCCATTACTTTCCTGTCCGTATACCTATCCATTTTTACTTTAAATGACAATACCGAACCTGCCTCTACCACTTCTACAGGAAGCTCATTCCACGTAGCTACCACTCTCTGAGTAAAGAAATTCCTCCTCGTGTTACCCTTAAACTTTTGCCCCCTAACTCTCAACCCATGTCTTTAGACGTCGACAGTTAAACGCCTCGACGTGACAGGTGTCCTGTCCCTTCCCAGCGCGCAGAACCTCACACGAAGCCGGGCTAAACTCCATCTGCCATTTTTGACCCATATCTGTAACGGATGCAAACCCGCTGAATCCATTGGCACCTTCTACACTATCCACCACACAACTAATCTCCGTGTCGTCTACAATTCTACCCACCCATTCATCTCCAGTTTCATTCAAGTTGGTCCTATACATCAGAGACAACCTTGAGATTCAGCGTTTTGAAGTTTTACTCAGATTTACAAATTTATTGAATGACCAGCGTGAAATCGGCTCTACCGGCCCGTCAAGCCGCGCTGCCCGGCAAATCCACAATTTAATACCGGTCTAATGACGGGGAAATTTACAATGACCTGTCAGCTTACCAACTGATACGTCCTTGGACTGTGGGAGGAAACCGGACCACCCGGAGGAGCCCCACTGTGTCACGGGGATACGGTGCACTCATTGTAGGCGGCAGCGGGAATTGAACCCGTCTCGCTGGTACGATAAAGCGTTTGCTAACCACCACGTTACCAGACCGCCGGCAACATGTTAGTCCCCTACACGGCCGCCATATATCCCACGTGTGAAAAAAAGAACAAAGATGGCAGACAATAAAACAACTGTGAAAAACAATAAACTCTGAATCCAGACGGCCAATTCCCCGTGGATCCTCTGTATCATAATCCTCTGGATAAGCCTCCCCTGAGAGACCCGGTCAAACACCCAATTGAAGTTCACGGAGACAACACCCATGACTCCAATTTCAGAGATCAGCTAAAAGACAGAAACAGAAACAGTCAGACATTAGTCAGTCTTTGCCGAGTCACCGAATTGGGACTCTCAGCGACGACGGCTAGAAAGCAGATGAGATTGAGAGATGGAGGGGGTGATCGTGTTGGGAGGGGGGAGCGCGGATGGTGGGTAGAAGGGAGACTCAGTGGGGGTTACGGCTGAATTCACGCACACGCTGAATGGTCTCTCTACAGGTGCGCAGAAACAGGACCCGGAAGAGAACATCGTAAACAGATCACACCGTAAGATCTGCCTACTCTGCCTGGTTACGTTCGCTCTCATCGCGATAGTTGCCGGGCTCTCGATATTTGGTGAGTCGAACGGGCTCCGCGTGGAGTCAGACCATAAACAAACTGAGCGAGATGAATAATCAGCGTAAAACCTCACAGTGATAACCGCACCCCCATCGACGCGACACGGACACACACCCTAACAGTGACAATTGTACGACCTGTTCTATTACACGATCAAGTTTCATTCTCACACCGACACACCATTCACCATAACACCAACAACCCTGTCAGCATAGCACCGTCAGAGCCCTGTACACGTCACTGATATACTTCAGCTGCGACCGACATGCCCCTCACTGTGACAGAGACATCACACTCATAGTGACAACGTACCCCTCACTGTAACATCGACATGCCCCTCACTGTGACAGAGACATCACACTCATAGTGACAACGTACCCCTCACTGTAACATCGACTGCCCCTCACTGTGACAGAGATATCACACTCATAGTGACAACGTACCCCTCACTGTAACATCGACATGCCCCTCACTGTGACAGTGACATCACACTCATAGTGACAACGTACCCCTCACTGTAACATCGACATGCCCCTCACTGTGACAGAGACATCACACTCATAGTGACAGCGTACCCCTCACTGTAACATCGACATGCCCCTCACTGTGACAGAGACATCACACTCATAGTGACAACGTACCCCTCACTGTAACATCGACATGCCCCTCACTGTGACAGAGACATCACACTCATAGTGACAACGTACCCCTCACTGTAACATCGACATGCCCCTCACTGTGACAGAGACATCACACTCATAGTGACAACGTACCTCTCACTGTAACATAGACATGCCCCTCACTGAGACAGAGACATCACACTCATAGTGACAACGTACCCCTTACTGTAACATCGACATGTCCCTCACTGTGACAGAGACATCACACTCATAGTGACAACGTACCCCTTACTGTAACATCGACATGCCCCCGGCCGGATTACTGATACGCTCCTCAAGGCGACACCTTCAACTGTGACACCAGCACGCCACACACCATAACACAGACACTCCACGCACCGTGACACCGAAAAACCCCTCACTGTGATTCTGACATATCCCTCACCGTGACATCGAGATAAACCTCACTTTGACTCGGCACAGCTCTCACCGAGACTCAGAGCCACGTACCATCGTGACAACGTCACGTCCTTCACCGCAACTCTGATATATTCCTCACTGTGACACGGAATCAATCATCATCGTGATACTGACGGAGCCCCCATCGTAACGCCAACAGAAACCTCGCCGGGACACGAATATACCCGTCAGCTTGACACAGACACGACCTCACAGAAGCACAGGCTCCGCACAATGTGACACTAAAGCACCCGTCCCCTTGTTATCAACACGCGGCTCACTGTAAACACAGACAAGCCCCTCACCATACCACATACACGATCTGTACCGTGACAAAAGCACGCCTCTCACTGTAACTCACGTCACCGTGACAACTGCACGCTCCTCTACGTGAATCGCACCGCAGCGCAAGGTGACACCTACACGCTCCTCAACATGAATCGCACCGCAAGGTGACACTATCACACCAATTAGCGAGAACACCCCGCACCGTGACGCCGTCTGACACGTCACTATAAACGCGAAACATCCTTCACCATCTCCCTCAGCATCACAGATTCGTCAGTCTCAGATCAACTCCGACGTAAAATACCAGCTGCTTTGGGAGCAATTTCTGGAGATGAACAGGACACAGACCCAATATCGACAACAGGCCCATGAGTTGAATCTCTCCAACTCCGATTGTCTCCGGAATATATCTGCCCTCAACAACAACCTCTCCATCTTCGAAACGAAGATCAGAACTTTCAAATGGATAAAGGGTGAAATTTGCCAATTTCTGACGAGTAGCAGAGGTGAGACATTTCTACAAGTCTGACCCCGGGAGTGTGCGCCGGGAAGGGAGGGTGTGGTGGGAGCTTCATTATGCGTCTGACCCCGGGAGTGTGCGCCTGGAAGGGAAGGTGTGGTGGGAGCTTCAATACGTGTCTGACCCCGGGAGTGTGCGCCTGGAAGGGAGGGTGTGGTGGGAGCTTCACTACGTGTCTGACCCCGGGAGTGTGCGCCGGGAAGCGAAGGTGTGGTGGGAGCTTCACTATGTGTCTGACCCCGGGAGTGTGCGCCGGGAAGGGAAGGTGTGGTGGGTGCTTCACTACGTGTCTGACCCCGGGAGTGTGCGCCGGGAAGGGAGGGTCTGGTGGGAGCTTCACTACGTGTCTGACCCCGGGAGTGTGTGCCGGGATGGGAGGGTGTGGTGGGTGCTTCTCTATGTGTCTGACCCCGGGAGTGTGCGCCGGGAAGGGAAGGTGTGGTGGGAGCTTCACTATGTGTCTGACCCCGGGACTGTGCGCCGGGAAGGGAAGGTGTGGTGGGAGCTTCTCTATGTGTCTGACCCCGGGGTTGTGTACGATGGGAGAGAGTGGAGGGAACTTCACTCTGGGTCTGACCAAGAGGCTGTGTGATGAGGCCTTGTGCAATGAGTTTCACTCCGTGTTTGATCCAGTGGCCTGTGATGAGGCGGTGTGGAGGGAGCATCACATTGTGTCTGACTCCGTGAGCGTATCAGGGGAGGGTAGAGGTAGCCTCAGTCTATGCCTGACGGGAGAGACTGTTATGGATGATGTGGATGGAACTTCACTCTGCCTCATCCTGTTAATGTGCGATGGGACGGTGTGGGTGGAGATTCAATCTGTATCTGAACACAGGTATGCGTGAGATGGGACTGCGTGGAGGGAAATTCACTCTGTGTGTTCCACTGGGTGTGCGTGATGGGAAAGTGTGAAGGGAGATTCAGTCTGTGTCTCACTGTTCTTCGTCCCTGATTTCTAGAGCAAACCTGTTCCCAGGACTGGATCAGAAATAAAGTCCGGTGTTATTACATATCCACGTTTGAAACAGCTTTCCACAAAGCGATTCAGGAATGTTCAAACCCTGATTCAAGGCTGCTCGAAATCAATTCAAGTGATGAAGCGGTATGTGTCACAGCACGAGAAGATCCCACAGTAACACAGGAATCATTGCACACCACGGGGTCAGACACAGAGTGAAGCTCCCTCCACACCGTCCCATCACCCACTCCCGGGGTCAGACACAGAGTCAATCTCCCTCCACACCGTCACATCACACACTCCCGGGGTCAGACATAGAGTGAATCTCCCTCCACACCGTCCCATCACACACTCCCGGGGTCAGACACAGAGTGAATCAACCTCCACACCGTCCCATCACACACTCCCGGGGTCAGACATAGAGTGAATCTCCCTCCACACCGTCCCATCACACACTCCCGGGGTCAGACACAGAGTGAATCAACCTCCACACCGTCCCATCTCACACCCCCGTGGTCAGACACACAGAGAATCTCCCTCTGCATCGTCCTATCTCACACACACACGGGGTCAGACACAGAATGAAGCTCCCTCCACATTGTCACATCACACATTCACCGGGGTTAAACTGAGAGTGAAGCTCTCCATACGATCCTGTTGTAATCGGCTGAGAGATGCTCCGTATCATATTTTTCGATTCTTGGCATTAACCGAATAAATTTAATTTTCCAGAGCTTTGTATCCCGCAAACTTGTCGACGGAAAAAATGCATACTGGATTGGAAAATGCGAAGACGGGTGAGATTTGGACTGATCTGTGGGGTGAGAGTTTGGTATTGTGATAGTCCTGACGGGAGAAAATGCGAATCGTTTACGGACCGAAGTAGTTTTCTGGGAAAACGGACGGGCATTGGGATTTGTTTGCAGTACTGTATGTGGGTAGGGGGTAGAGTGGTACCATGGGTATATTTTGGGGTCGACACATGTCTGTCGGAGAAGGACAGGGCAGTGGAAATATTTCGGAAACTGGCAGGGGGCAGTGGGGAGAGATCAGTAGACAGGGATTATTTTGGTAATGACGCATGTGGGTGAGGACAGCGCGGTGCAGTGGGATCATTTTGGATATAGTCGGCGGGCTGTGAGGAGAGGGAGCAACAGTGGGATTAGTTTTGTGAATGACATAGATCTGAGGGGGCGAGAGTAGGACAATTGGAATAGTTTAGAAACCGACACAGGGCCGTGGAAACACAGTCGGTTAACAAGATTAGAGACGCAAAGATGTGGGAGAGAGGGTGCCAGTGATATAACTCTGGAGGCGGATCAGAGGCTAAGGGGCGAGCGCGGAGTAGTGGGATATGTTAGGAGACAGACACGAAGCTCTGGATAGAGGGAGGGGCAACGGGATTAATCCGGGACCGACAGAGGGCTGAGGGGAGAGCGCGGAGTAGTGGGATATGTTAGGAGACAGACACGAAGCTCTGGATAGAGGGAGGGGCAACGGGATTAATCCGGGACCAACAGAGGGCTGAGGGGAGAGCGCGGAGTAGTGGGATATGTTAGGAGACAGACACGAAGCTCTGGATAGTGGGAGGGACAACAGGATTAATCTTGAACCGATATAGAGCTGAGGGAAGAGTGTGGAACAGTGGGATTCATTTCGAGACAGACATAACTCTGTGGTGAGAGGGAGGGATAGTGGGGTTTGTGCGGGGACTGAAACTGATCAGAAGGGAGAGGTTGGACCTGTTCGATTCGAAAGGGGACTCACAGAGAACTGTGGTGAGGAAGCGGTTCAGTGTGATTAGTTTGGAGGACGCAGGACTGTGGGGAGACATTGGAACCGTGGTATCTGTCCGGGTGCTGCACGAGGCCGTGGGGAGAGCGTAGTTGAGTGGGATCAGTTTGGGGAGTGACACAGGCTGTTAGGAGAGAGTGATTTCATGTGATTAACTTGGGGACGGTCTGGGCTCCGGTTCTCTGCTGGAGCTGTTTTGTCTCTGTTGAAATTGTTTAACCCTCTTGGATAGGAACGTGTCTTGGGGTCTCCTGTACAAGTTGTCCTCGAGGACGTCCCAATGCAGAGACTGCAACTCGTACCCAGGGAGTAACCCTTGCAGTCATGATCGCCGTTTCATCTGCGAGAAATCGGCGCCTTTGTTCCCGGAGATGCCTGAATATATCCAGGCTCTCTGTCAACAGCCAGTGGAGTCGACATGAATCAAGTGACTAACTTCCGCCTTCCCGATCTCTCTAAACTCTCCGTCTCCCTGATGCCTCCCTCTCTTTCTCCTTTCCACCCACTCTCGCCTCAATCCTCTGCCGTCTGTGCCAGTGCGGCCGGTTTGAATCATGTGACTACCCCTCTATTTCCGCATTCTCTCTTCGTCAACTATCACTCCTCCATCCTCTCGATCTCCCTCCTCACCCTCTCTGTCCCTTCCTCCTACTCCATTCTCTTCTTTTTGTCGCATCCCCATTCTCCCCACCACACACCAACAAACCTCTGTCCCCATCGATCCCCTTCTTTCTCGCCATTTCCGCCCCGTCCTGTTCTTCTCCAATTGCCAACTTTTCCCCACGTTCGCCTCCCTCCCAACTCCTTCTCTACCCTTCTCTCCCCTTCCCTCTCCGTTCTCTCTGAACCCCCGTCTCCCTGATATCTCTCTCTTTCTCTTTTCCAACCGTTCTCAACACAATCCTGTGCAGTCTTGTTCTTGATAACCCAACTCTGGGTAAAAGACTATGCCGATTCCCTCTGTCTGTGCCCCTCTCGGGTTTATGCACTCTGTAATGTTACAACAACGCTCCAGGGAATAAAGTCCCAACCTTCCCTCCCTCTCTCCATAACCCTCGATTTCCTGCAATATCCCTGTAGAACTCCCTTTCCAGGTCAGTGGCATTTGTTTACTAAAGCAGAAAGCCTCACCGACGTCTTGTCCCACTGCAGTGTGATCTCCCGATTCCTGTGCTCAGTGTGACTGGTGAAGACCAGCGTGACAAGTGTTCCGTCGTATCGAATATCTTTAAGCAGAATCGCTATTTGATTGTTTTACCTGAAATTTATACGGTCGGGTATTTGTTCTTTAGCTTCATCAGTACGGCAAAATATGTGCAGTTAATGTAAATTGCAAACGTTAATAAACACCGCAAAATTGCCGAGTGTGTGATCGTGCGTTCAGAGATGTGATGGTGCAGGGTGAGAAGATGTTCCTGAATCGTTGTGTGTGGGTGTTTGGGCTCCTGCGACTCCTCCCTGATGGTAGTAACGAGCAGAGAGCTTCTCCCGGGTGGGGAGAGTACTCAGTGATGGATGCCGCTTTCTCGAGGCATCGCCTCCTGACAACGTCCGCGATGGTGGGGAGCGGTGTGACCGTCAGAGTGGCGGCTGAGGCTGGAACCCTCTGTAGCCCGTTACTATTCTGTGTGTTGCAGCATCCACACCAGGCGGCGATGCGGCTCGTCAGAAAGTTCCCCACCGAACATCCATAGAATTTTCCTCATCTTCACTGAGAGAGCACATCCCCTCTAACTCCTAAAGCTGCGATACCTTCTCTAACGAGACAGCTTTGGATGGGGTTGAACCCAAATGCAGAGTAAGGTCAGGAATTAATTCAGACTCAGACTCGAAGTGAACGAGACGGCACCAACCCAAACCAAAGATGACATCACAAGCAGTCGGACTGGAGACGAGATTCTTACGGTTGAACACTGAGTGCTCAGCTACCGTCCTTTAACGATAGACTTTCCATGAAGAAAACAATTATATCTCTGAATCTTAGAAGAAAAGTGAGAGTGAACCGTACTCCGGGAAATGGACGTGCGGAAACGCGGATGCCTGTCCTGTTCAGTCGGGCACATGACACCTTCTCTGTGTTTGCATGAACGTGTTGGGCCACTATATATCCTCTGAGTTGCTGACACACAGTAACCGAGGAACTTCAATTAAATCCATACGACACAGGAGCAGAATTAGGAGATCGTGTCTGCTGGTCGTTTCATCGAAGGTCCATTGTCCTTTCAGCTCCAATCTCTCGGCTTCCCCGTGCATACCTTCATGTCTTCAATAGGGAAGAATTTTCAAATTATGTCTTATATATAACGAATGGTTGGTACTCCACGGCTGATTGTGCCTTTGAATTACGCAGATTCAGCACGCTCTGGCGAAGGAAATTACTCATCGCCTTTCTAAAAGATATCTGTCTATTCTCAGGCTGTGTCTTCTAATCCTAGACTCACCTTCAATAGGAAACATTCTCTGAACATCAACTCTATCATGACCTTTCACAATCCGAAAAAGTTCAATGTCAGCCTTCATTATTCTGAATTCCCGCGTTTACAGTCCCGGAGCAATCAAGCCGTCTTCATGTGACATGCCACTCAATTCTGGATCATTTCCGTGAACCTCCTTTGAACCCTTTCCAATATAAGCAAATACTTTGTTCCACCTGCTCACAATCCTCCAAATGTGGCCTCACAGTTCCTTATTAAGGCTTAGAATTACATCGTTGCGTTCACGTCCCAGTCCTCTCCAAATGACTTGCTGGAAGGAAATTAAACATAATATCTGAAACATGACTGTGTGATGGGACAGAAGCTTCACGCTGTACCTGTAACAGCGAGATTGTGACGGGACAGTGTGGAAGGACATTCACTCTGTGCCTGACGCCGGAAGTGTGTGATGGGACGGTGTGGAGGGAGCTTATTTCTTTGTCTGACACAGGGAATATGTGATGGGACGGTGTGGAGGGAGATTCACTCTGTGTCTGACCCCGGGATTGTGTGATGGGACGGTGTGGAGGGAGATTGACTCCGTGTCTGACCCCGGGAGTGTGTGATGGGACGGTGTGGAGGGAGATTCACTCTGTGTCTGACCCCGGGAGTGTGTGACGGGACAGTGTGGAAGGACATTCACTCTGTGCCTGACCCCGGAAGTGTGTGATGGGACGGTGTGGAGGGAGATTCACTTTGTGTCTGATCCAGAGACTGTGTAATGGGACGGTGTGGAGGGAGATACACTCTGTGTCTGACCCCGGGAGTGTGTGATGGGACGGTGTGGAGGGAGATTCATCTGTGTCTGACCCCGGGAGTGTGTGATGGGTCGGTGTAGAGGGAGATTCACTCTGACCCTGACCCCGGGAGTGTGTGATGGGACGGTGTGGAGGGAGATTCACTCTGTGTCTGACCACGGGAGTGTGTGATAGGATGGTGTGGAGTGAGATTTACTGTATGTCTGACCCCGGGAGTGTGTGATGGGACGGTGTGGAGGGAGATTCACTCTGCGTCTGACCCCGGGAGTGTGTGATGGGACGGTGTGGAGGGAGATTCACTCTGCGTCTGACCTCGGGAGTGTGTGATGGGACGGTGTGGAGGGAGATTCACTCTGTGTCTGACCACGGGAGTGTGTGATGGGATGGTGTGGAGGGAGCTTCACTGTGTGTCTGACACCGGGAGTGTGTGATGGGACGGTGCGGAGGGAGATTCACTCTGTCTCTGACCCAGGGAGTGTGTGATGGGATGGTGTGGAGGAAGATTCACTCTGTGTCTGACCCCGGGAGTGTGTGATGGGACGGTGTGGTGGGAGATCCACTCTGTGTCTGACCCCGGGAGTGTTTAATGGGACAGTGTGGAGGGAGCGTCACCGTGTCTGACGTCGGGAGTATGGGAAGGGAAGTTGTCAGGGGAGATTTACTCTCTGTCCGACCCGCCATTGTGTGATGGGGCGCCGTGGAGGGCTTCAGTCTTTGTCTGACCCCGGGAGTGTTTAATGTGATGGTGGAAGAGATCTTCATTCTGTTTTTAACTCCGGCAGTGTGAGTGTGATGGGAAGATGTGAAGGAACATCAGTTTGTGTCTGACCCCGGGAGTACATGATGGGAATGTGTTGAGGAAACTTTAATCTGTGTCTGACCCTGGAAGTGTGTGATGGTATCTTGTGGAGGGAGCTTCAATCTGTGTCTGTCCCCGGGAATCTGTAATAGGTTGGTCTGCAGAGAGCTGCACTCTGTGTCTGTCCCTGGAAGTGCGTGTTGTGATGTTTTGGAGAGGGCGTCGCTCTGTGTATGACTGTCGGAGTCATCTACTCATAAATATCTTTCATTAGGACAGGTTTCACTGACAGAGAATTATAAAACAGTCCAAGAGTTTTTTTTTTAAAGCAAGCAATCGACGAAGCCGATTCATTGGCAAAGGCAAGAAAGATATGACAGGGTTAGACCGTTGATTGGTTTGTTTTCAGTTAATCTGTTGTTTACTTCTTTATAATTGCCCAGTTAGAGCAGTACGGATGCCTGGCAGGAGAGTTGAATGCTCTCATTGCAGGACATGGGACGGCAGAGAGATCTCCAGTCATGGAAGTGCATCCAGTTGCAGCTTCTAGCACTCGGTGAACACTAGAGGGCAGCACATACCCCCGCCTGGAGGCCGCGCCACCCGCCCCACGTTGCACAACCACTTCACTGTCTCTCCAACCGAGTAATCTCTCAGTTTTAACCTGAACTGGAGTGGACAATAACACCCCAGCGGGAGGTTTGAAATTAAAAAGGGGGAGTGCTGGGATTTAAGCTACAGTTGCAGGGTAATGAAAACCAGACTGTCATAACAGACAGAGGAGTGATTGTTGGGGCAGATGTAAGTCCTCAGACAAAGTCAGGAAGCAAAATGTTGAGCCTGCTGGGACTCACGTTCGGAGCTGCGGACGTTTCAATGCAAGAAGTATTGTCCGATAGGTAGATGAGCTCAGGACCGGGACAAGGTCTGGAATTATGATTTTACAGTCATTAGTGGGAGGTGGTTGCAGGGCGTGCCGGGCAATTAGCTCAACAATCCGGATTTTGGTTGAGGAGGAAAGAATTCAATGGGAGATGGGCGGCTTTAACTGTCACATCCGGTGCATTGACAAACTCAGGGGAAGAGGGGTTCAAGTGGTTGTTTCGCTCTGAGTCTGACTGACGGAGTCACAGACTCATTTTTTTTCCCTTGGGACAGCGTCTCGCGTTTCTTTGAACACAACCAATCAGGGAAGCGGGTTCATCAGCAAGGGAAAAATATATATATATATATATAATACAGGGGCCACTGTTGACGGACTTGTTTTCAGTTTATTTATTGTTTTCTTCAATTAGAGAAGTAGGCAATGCCTGGCAGGAGAGTTGAATGCTCCTGTTGCAGGACGTGGGACGGCAGGGAGATCTCAGTGTCTCTGACGACTTCACCTGTGAGAAGTTCATCCTGATGCAGCTTCTCAGAATCGGCGTTAAGGGGTTGGAACTGGAACTGGATGAATTTGGGATCATTCGGGAAGCTCAGGGATGATAGGGGGAACATAATGGGAGGAAGTTAGACCCAAAGTACAGTTCACAGGAAACTGGGTGACAGTCAGGAAGATGAAAAGGGTTAAACAGCCAGGCCCAGGGTAGAATGCCCACTGCGGCCAACCCCTCAATAACAGGTCTACCACCTTGTATACAAATGACCAAGTAGAGGGAAGTATCTCAGGTCGGGTCTCTGGCACTGATTTTGTCTCTGTGGTTCAGAAG